>NC_020496.1:26076651-26081476 GCF_000184155.1 Fragaria vesca subsp. vesca | reverse complement strand
AGAAACACAATCCAGAAGCAATATCACCAATAAAAGAATACAAATGGAGAAATCAGATCAGATAGTGAGGAGAAAGGGAGAATTCAAATCCAAATTCGCACATCAAAAGCAAAGAATCGCCAGATTGTTCCTCTCAAAATCGATCATTGAAGTCGATAGCCAGAAGCAGTGAGACCAAATGAGACGAAGGCAGAAAAAAATAGGAAAACGCGCAAACGTGGCCACAAAACAACAGACCACAAACAGTTGGCATGCCGTGGTAATATCGTAAATAAACGCAAGACGGGGGCAAGACCGTAAAAGCACGCGGTTTTTATCTACAGTAACCCAAACATAGTATATAGTAAATATGACACCTAAAGTAAAATATGTCATGAAAGAACTGTCACAGTTCGTGTCTACGTTCGCATTATGAAAGCAGTAATGTTAAAAGCGTAAAAAAAATTTAAACGCACGCATTATATAAGACTGCTTTCTTGATCTGTAAAATTATATAATTTTGATCTGTAAAATTATATAAGACTTTATGGGTATGTAAAATTACCAAAAAATACATTCATATAAAAAATAAAGAAACTGATGAAGTATAAAGTGTATAGACAAAAAGATAGCAAGAGAATCATCATCTTATTCATTGATAAGAGCCCTTTATATAGGGAATTACACAATACTAATATGGTAAGGATATGAATACATAGATCTAGTCTAACTACATATCCTATTGACATAAGGCCAAAACACACATAAAGAATATCTAGAAAGATACAGAATATCTTAGAACACTCCCCCTTGTGCCGCGCGCTGATATGCCGATGGTGCTGATATGTTGCCTCGTCAAAAACCTCATCAAGTCACAAAAACCCTGTGGGAGAAAAACTGAACCTTGATCGTAGGAGAAAAAGAGTACAACGCACCCTTCACATTTGATAGCGACATGTATGTATGTGCTAGACTCCCCCTGAATTTTGCACCTCCCCCTGAAGTTGACATCAATCATAGGGCTCTTCCTGTTTTTTATTAATCACGGAAGTTTCAACAACTTAGCATGTCAATGCTCTTTAACATGTCTTCAAATGTGGCATTAGGCAACGATTAACTAATTCATGCCGTATTGTCCTCAAATGATCTTTTACACTTAGATCTTGAGGAGAAGGCCGCTTGTGAACTCAAAACATAAGTTCGTGCAGGAAATCAGATTTCCGCGCAGCGTGACCTTCAGTTACTAGAACAGTTGTAACTTCCTCTAGGAAATACATATGATCGAACCGTAAACGGTTTTGGAAACTAAACTCATTTAGCTTTCCAACCGTATATTACACACGTTATGGTTCGTCAGGAGCTATTCACAAAGTCCCGTCGAAGTTGACTGTTTTGCCAAAATCAGATTCTAGGACAGATTCGTCCTACTTTACGAAAACGGCCATAACTCACTCAATATGATAGGTATGATCAAATGGTTGATTTCCTTGGAAAGTAGACACATAGACCTTTCCAATGGTACCATTTTCACCATTTTCCAATGAGTGAGGTTTCTTGTAGGTCCTGTGGAGCTTGACCTATGAAACTTGGCAGATTCTGATTTCGCTATTGATGTGTCTTTCTTATGTAGGGATAGAATAAGCCTCAACCTTTCATACCATTAAGTATTGAAAAAGGAGTTACTGCTATTACATTGGCATTGCGTGGGCGCATAGCTACACTTAGCTTTACAACTTTTAATAGCGAATGAGATGTCAAGTCTTTCGTATTGTGTTGAGTACATTGATGTGTCTTATTGTACTTAGATGGGAACTCCATCTCTTAACACATATTTGTCATCTTGCTTTAGAAAAAACAACGGATCTCTCTTTAGAGGAAAGACCTTGACTAATCATGGGAGTATATGTAGGCCTCACTAGTTATAAAATGCCTAAACCGATTATTGATGGAAAATCATCATCAATACAGTCATCGAGTGCCTCATCGAGACCGTGTCTTCTCAAGATCTTTTTCTTCGGATGTTGATACATATTGGCATCTCTTGACCCATCAAGAGTCCATGTAAATCCGGAATGAACACGTAAAGGCATAATTCCCCATATCCCTTCCAAATCAAGTAGAGTCCATGTGCGTTTCAATACCTTTAGCAAACACGTGCTCCTGTGGTCTAAAGCAACTTGATTTAGATGAATGAAGTCCGTTTAAGATCTTCATGTATATCTTTGATCCTATAGAGATGTTATTATGACCACATTCATAGGTTGCATGTTCAGTTATTCGGAAACTACCAAACTGACAAAGTAGTGGAGTACAATGACATCCATTACGAGAGCATATCTCATCGTAGTCGATCCCAGTGCGTGTTAGTGAGAGACTTTGCGCCATAAGGTGAGTCTAAACTCTTGTTCTCACTACACTATCTAACAAAGACATAGTTGATAGGGTTTAGCTTGCGGTGTCGGCATCACCTGCCCAAGGACCTATCTCTTTGTTAATGCTGGATCACATCTTTCCATTAGGCCAATCAACTAAGTTGATATTCATCAATGAAGGGTGGTTCGATAGTAGACTCATTATCCCACGTCCTCATGTACACTAGTGTAATACTTGTAGAGATCTCTATATGGATTGGATTTGACATTGAGGCGTCCCCCAACAATAATCACAATTCAGATTTCATGAAACGGATTTGAGTATCATTGATCAATGGATCAGGTTGTGCCAAGCTCGCTTTCTTTCTAGTGTGAGAAAGTATCGAACCTAAGGGCCTCCCTCCTTTTAGGGAGCCACACGGCCTTGTGACACCAATTTTGCAACTATATGATGTCACCATATCACCATCTATGTTGATGGCGTCAATACCAACTCCTTTTGGTTGCGCCATGTCCTCTTGATAAGACATCAACCCTTGCAGA
This sequence comes from Fragaria vesca subsp. vesca, assembly GCF_000184155.1. Lineage (NCBI taxonomy): Eukaryota > Viridiplantae > Streptophyta > Magnoliopsida > Rosales > Rosaceae > Fragaria > Fragaria vesca. The sequence goes on along the minus strand of NC_020496.1, from coordinate 26,078,582 downwards.
CATATTTGCTGCATGTGATCTCGTTACTTTAACACTTTAAGCATTTGGGATCAAGATGAGACTTAGTGGGGACAAACCACGATAATTCACGTCGTTCCACTTGAACATTTGTGTTCTTATCTCCTCCTAACGGCAGGAATATTGTCTCATCAAAGTGACCATCCGCAATATAGCGGTGAAAGAGATCGCCTGACAAAGTTTCTACATATGCGGATTATAGGTGGAGGGGTTCACATCCAACCTAAATACTTATTCATCTTAAATGACCCATCATTGTGTGCAGTGGCAGTGCGATTTGGCACCTAGAATAAACATCTAGCTGAGCTCAAGGATTAGAGATCCGTTTCAATCCTGCCGAGCTCAAGGATTGCAATTTCGTGTCAATCCTAGTACACAGTCACGAGCTGTAGTACAATAATATTCAATGATAGTAGGTCGTAGATGAATAGTAAAGCTGCATGCAAATATTGCATAGCCTCAAGACGCAATAGAAAAATTTGGTGCGCGTCAATAATGTTCGAGCGACAAACTAAAGTTGATTGGTCGTAGCCTCGGTGAGACCATATTGCGTGTGAACATGGGGTACAGGACACTTAAACTTACGTCCCGATAAACTTCTTTAAAGAATGGGTAATGAGCCCGTAGAAGTATAAGCAACATAAACAGTAGATAATAGTGTAACATGTGACCAGTGTGTTAACACTTCAACCAACACCATAAAGCATAAAAATGTGTCCGTAAGTTGGTTGTATCTATCTACATAGTTTGATGTAAGAATGGAATGTTCACTTTTGTGTCATTTAGCGTAGAAGGGTCTCACTCCTAATTTAGCTAAAGAATAGGCTTTCAAAACGAGTAATGAGCATTATAGGGGGCCAATGAGACATCGAGAGAAGGCCGGTGCACCTCAATTGCTTGAGGAATTGACCGGATGACCTCCAGAAAGTTGGAGTCGTGTTCGGGTGACGTCAATGTCCCCCGAGTCACCACCATGGTTCATAGTGATGCTAGATCTCGAATGTCTTCGTTTTGAGCGGAAGAATGGATATTCATGAGAATTTCTCAAAATTTGGACCATTATATCTCTTCCAGGTTGACCAATTTGGTCAAACCAAAACCTATATGAGTCGGTGTCCCAAATATCATGTTTGACGACAACATGTGCTTAGTGTCACATCCCGACCCTTATATTTTTACCTTATTTACTAGCTTGATTATAATAAGAATTTTACCGTCTCCGTCATTGAGTTAATAGTTTATTTGGTCCCTAGAGGGGTTTCGGGGACGATTATGTGCGGAGGATTATTCGTAGGAGGAAAATTCGACGACAGTAAAAATGGTAAATTTTAGCTAGTAAAAGGTAATTTTTATTCGGGTATTATTTTTTCGGGGTGTTTTATTTATGGATTTGGGTTGTATAGGTGTGGATCGGGCCAAGGGGTGGCAAAAAGCCCAAATCATTTCTCTTCTCTCTCCCTCTCCCTCCGCCGGATTTTCTTCCCGCTCGTCCGCCGCCGTCCGACCGCCTGGGACTGCCGCACCGGTCACGTTCGGTCGGCCGTCGACCCAGCTTTCTTCTTGGACCGGTGAGAGCTGCCCTAGCGCCGCCGTGAAGAAGGGAGCTCGCCCGGAAGCTTCGGCTGCGTGGTGGAGTCCCGACGCCGGAACTCGCTCTTCCGGCCACCATTTCGGATGATTTCAGTTCCATTTGGAAGTGCTCTCTGTGTGTAGCTTTTCCCTAGAAGGTAATGATCCAATTCGAAGTGTGTAGGAGGATTTTCGGGCTAGGGTTTGAATTGGGTGATTTTTGGATGTTTTGATTCGATTACCCTATTTAGGCTTGAAATTGGACTTAGTGCTAGTTAAGAAAGTTGTAGAGTAGGTTGAGAGGAAGCTGCTGTTTAATTTTGGTGAGCATTGGAGGTCGCCGG
>NC_020496.1:26075323-26076458 GCF_000184155.1 Fragaria vesca subsp. vesca | reverse complement strand
GGAGTATTAGTGGGGAAATTAATCTACTTTTGGAAACAGGACGTGAGGAGGCTCAAGCAGAAGAGACCTCGGATCGACGTCAGGCTTAGGCCTAAAGTTGTGAGTGGACTTTTGTTTTAAAATATATGCATGCGGTGATTCTACATTAAATGATTGATTTTATTGAATATCAATTTGTGGATTTGTCTATTTTCGCGAAGTCATTTTCAGAAGTAAATGTTCTCATTTTTAATGGCTATCGTGTTATTTGGAAAGTTACCGAAAATGAGATTTTCGGTAGAGTCGTGTGCGTATTGCTTTTTATGATAATTGGCAATTTTCATTATCGTTGGAGAATAACCGAAATTGAGAATTTCGGTGAGTATGTATATATATCCATATTTAGATGATTATGAGAATAATATGTATATGAGAGAATGCTAGCTAGCTATACGTGCTTTTCCACCATACTGAGGTAAAATTCTATTATGGTGCAACGTGAGCGTTAGACGCAATCGTTGTAGCCCTATATAAAAATAATAATTTATATAAGGGATATGCGCGTATGCGCGTATATTTATACACCGTCTTTTCCACCATAATGAGGTAAAATGCCATTATGGTGCAACGTGAGCGTTAGACGCAAGCGTTGTAGCCTTGTGTGAATTTCTTATTTGTTTTAGTTGTTTCAAGAAAATTCATACAAGGGATATGACGAGTGTAATACATACATATTTTATTTTAGCCTGAGAGGCTGTATTTTTTTTTGAGCGTTGGAGACTGGCCGGAGCTAGTCATGAAATTTCCAGTTTTCGTGTTGAGCGTTTTGAGCTGTCGCATGCAGCATATTTCTATGGAAATGTAAATTGGGAAAGCATAAATATTTCATTAAATTTATGTTTTTGTCCACTCACTCTAACAGTTTCAAATGTTTTCCCCTGGGCTCTTCGTTTTATAAATGCCCAGTTGCAGGTTAGCATATTGAGGCCGAGCGTACATGGTGAAGAGGCATAGTCAATAGTATAGCTTCCGCTCATTTCTATTTATTTCTAGTTCCTCTCCTCTCAAGTAGAGTTGCTCTGAATATGTGGTTGTTGGTTATAGGATCATTTGTTAGATTAGTGAATCTATTTTGGGAGATGTTGTGATTTGTGGG
>NC_020496.1:26070778-26075303 GCF_000184155.1 Fragaria vesca subsp. vesca | reverse complement strand
AGAGGCTGTATGTTATTGAGCGTTGGAGACTGGCCGGAGCTAGTCATGAAATTTCCAGTTTTCGTGTTGAGCGTTTTGAGCTGTCGCATGCAGCATATTTTTCTATGGAAATGTAAATTGGGAAAGCATAAATATTTTCATTAAATTTATCTTTTTGTCCACTCACTCTAACGTGTTTCAAATGTTTTCCCCTGGGCCCTTCGTTTTAAAATGCCCAGTTGGCAGGTTTGCATAGTTGAGTTCGGGCGTACATGGAGGTGAGGCATAGTCGATAGTGTAGCTCCCGTTCACATTTATAATTCTGGTCATTTTCTCCTATATTAGAGTTGCTCTGAACTAGTGATTGTTGGTTGTTGGTTTTCTTATTAAAATTAGTAAATATTTGGGAGATCTTGTGTTTTGGGGAGCACGAAGGCTCCAGGAGTTAAAGGATGGATTTGGATTTTTCAGAAGTGTTTGCAGGTATTATTAGGAAGGGTTGTCCATTTTCAAGGGAGGTTATACCGAATTTTCGGTAAATTTTTCTTGGAGGTGGTCCCCACACGACTTACTCCGGGTTTCAGGGTGAAACTCGGGGTGGGTCGTGTCACTTAGTGACATACAGTCCACTAAATTGACTCATAAACTTCTCTAAGATACATTTCAATCCGCATTCATGAGAAGGTATACACAAAAGAATTCTTGTTCATTCTCACAATGTGTTTTCAAATGAAAACTATTAACATGAATGTCTTTAAAGCTCAATATGGTTCGGTTGTCGTTCAATGCATAGAGAGCATCTGTGACGTTGATCATGGTGCCATGAGGGGCATCAAGATTCAAGCTAAACCGCGTACCTAAATGACCGGTATGATTCAATTATTGTAGTCACAGAAGATTTACAAGACACAAAATCCAGATATAGTTGTCGATTCCTTAGAATGTTGTGGATGATTCCACTATCTGCGATGCACTCAATGTCTCTGTGAGACATATCTACAAGAAGGAGTAAATAGACAAGTAAATAGCCCACCTGAACCATTTAGAAGGATTGAAAGAAGCTACGAAAAGCTGCAATCCCGAGAGTGCATAAAAATTTCCGCGCAAAATGACCTTTGCGCACTAAAACAGCTATAACTTCTTTGTTAAAATAGATATGGACGAACCGCGAAAAGTTCTGAAAACTAGACTCGTAGAGCTTTCCAATGATATAAAGCTCACTGTCTGGTTCGTCCGGAGCTGTTCACAAAGCTCAAACGAAGTTAACTGTCCAGAAGGGACAGATTGCTGTTTTTCGCAGAATTGGCATGTGCGAAGCTGTGAAGCTTGCAGGTGGCGTGTAGGCTTTTTTCTTAGCCAAAATTGACGTGTGTATGATCAAAATCAAGTCCTTTAAGTCGTTCCAAGGTCGTAAACTCCATGACTAGTTAGCAAAAGCTCCTTGACATGGACATAAACTAACCCAGAGGACCTAAAGGATTCGATCATGATGATAATTTTCCGGTTTTGATAAGTCTTCAACGTCTTTTGCAAGACGGCAATTGGTTTAATAGCGTAGGGGTATCTAAATTCAAAAGTTTTCAGTAACTCCAAGTCAGTATGACCAGGCATGTCCGTGGAGGGTCGGTAGTGCGAGACACACTTGAAACCACTATCTCCTTAATTTCGGACAATTCAAAGACATCACACTGAGCTTGGATGAGCCTAGTTGAACAATTGATGATGGAAAATCCGTTATAGGGTAGAAGACTTAACCGGAAACACGTTAGCGATCTTTCTTAAGGATGCAAGGCCGTGCGTCATCTTCACTTGGAAGAGACCAAAATGGCATAATCTAACCATGTAGATTGTAAATATGCCATGCCTCTAAGGACGATGTTTGTAAATCAATACGAACCATAAGAGAAGAATAGTTTCATAACTTCGAAAAAATTCTCAAGGCATTCATTATTGCTAATGTGAGTATATCGAGGTCTCAAATAGACGAAGGATGTCGATACAACGTCTTAGTACATATAGCTTGGAACGAAAATCAATGTCTAGCCGATGACGTCAAAGTCATGGGTAGCTAGATCAAGATCCGAATCCTTGAAATTCGCGATCATGAGGATGACGTTCTTGTCCTCATATTGATTTTCCGTACCTTTTTTGTATGCATTCACAATTTGAAGGAGCTGGACAATCTTGAACCAGTGATCCGAAGATCCACAACGGTTGCATTGTCATGAGCTCATGAGCTGACGTGAGTAGTTTTGACAAAATGGTGTCTAGACCGGGAGTGTCGCTATTAGAGCCGGCGACACCTCCCCCTCTTTTCTAGACATCGGCACGACGTTTTCTGCCGTTGCCATGACCCATATTGTTGTCCCCACATTAAGGGATAATCCCAAATAAGTTTATCACATTAGCGTATATACAATTCATGTTTGTATGATCAAAATCAAGTCTCGTTGGTAATTCCACACCAACTTGGAGGACCTAGAGAACTTGATGATGATCGAATCCGCTAAAGATATGGATCATGATGCCACAAAAGATCATCGACAATATGTAGTCAATTAAGGTGGTAAGCAATCCACGTGACTAATAACGCAACAAGTAGAGTTATATGAACATTTCGAGAAACGCTCCATGAGTGCATTCCACAGTAGTTTGTGGTCATTACTTTTTGCAACAGATTGTCATTGAAGGCTTTTGTCGATGTGGCGCTTCAAAGACTTTGAGCGCATGAGATGTGAAATCTCGGCATCTAGGCTTGTTAGCTTGGGGGTCAAAACATGTGGTTTAATCATTTCCAATGAAATGTTTTACAGATACCAAGCGAAGATTCGCCTTAGGCATCGAGTACGTCAAAACTCAAAGGAGTAGAATGTTACATTGCTCTTGCATACAAAACCAAGTTGTTATGAGACTCGATAGAGGTCACAAACAATGCTTTTAATGGTTTGTCCTTCGGATTGATCATACACAATCCAGAAAAGCCACGAATTGATCAAACACAATTCGAAAAAGGCCTTGGATTGATCAAACACAATCCGATGATAGGTCGGGGTTGATCATACACAACCTGGACAAGGAAACAAGAGTGATCAAACACACTATTGACCCGCGAATAAAATTCTGAGATTTTTGGTACCTGCAAATACACCGACCCAAGCATAGAATGGAGTAGAAGAAGGGGAGAAAGCACTTTATCTCCCCTTTATCTCCCTCGAGGTTATTGAACTTGGAAGAGTTTTAGGGTTGTAAAATAAACATACCGTAAACACTTGGATGCATGATCGGATGAAAAGAAAGCAGTGGAGTGGACGGCCGGGAAGCGACGGCGGCGGTGGCCGAGGCAGGACCGAGAACCTCCGGTTTTGGTTTTTAGGGTTTGGAAAAAAAAATGGTGGGCTATTAGTTCTAGGGTTAGAACAAAGTGCATGATAACGTGATGAAGTATAAAGTGTATAGACAAAGAGATAGCAAGAGAACCATCATCTTATTCATTGATAGGAGCCCTTTATATAGGGAATTACACAATACCAATATGGTAAGGATATGAATACATAGATCTAGTCTAACTACATATCTTATTGACATAAGGTCAATGCACACATAAAGAATATATAGAAAGATACATAATATCCTAGAACAGAAACTTAGTTGAAATAAAATATCTCGTTTAAGACGTTCATATTAACTATTGTATTTCAAACACTTTTTAATTTTTAGTTTGAATCGAGTACCAATATTTTGACACTGCATATGAATATTATGCAATGGTTCTCAAGAATCGATTAATTTAGTTTTACACAAGATTGAACATTCTAATGCTGAAAGTTCCGTTAAAGACTTTGGTGATGTATCATTGTATTGTTTTGTTTTGTTTTGATTCGGTAGGCTCAAGAAATCTTAAAATCAATTATTTGAGCAAGAGCAAGAGGCTCCTTGTTGAGAAAAAAATTTGTCGAGGAAAACTGATGGGAGAAGTTGTTAACAAAGGAAAATCTCTCGAGGAAGATCTTAACAAGGTGAAACCCTTTAGAGAAAAAATAAACACCTTCGAGGAATATTTACTATTTAGTGAATAAGTTGTGTATGTTAAATGAGGGTATTATAGGAAGTTTGGGTATACGTATCTAGTAAAATGTTAAAACAAAAAAGTTGATATGTGATGTATTAAATATGAAATATGTATCTAGTAATTAGAGATGTGTTAATAAAATTTCTCTTTCCGAAAGATACAAAGAAAAAGAATCTCAAATTACAAAATTCCTATTACAACAACCACCTAGAGAGTGAAAATAAAAAATCTGACTAATTTTTGATTAGGTTTATAATTCATCATCAAATGTTTTTTTTTGAATTTTTATTTGCATTCGGTAGAAAGATCAATTATGACGCATTTATGGCAGAAAAAAAGAATTATCGCATTAAACTAGCAAAGTGTCCATACATGACTTGTAGATGAAAAGTAAGGACTGTCGACATATAAAGTAGTGGTTTCTTAATACACCAGTGCATAGAAAATAAGTGTCTTCGTTTTGATAGTGCTTCTACT
>NC_020496.1:26066154-26070758 GCF_000184155.1 Fragaria vesca subsp. vesca | reverse complement strand
CAAAGTTAGAAATATAAGCCAATCTATCTTCATTTTCTTAAAACAGTGAACTAAAAAATAATAGATATGTCTTCTGCCAAACACTTACAAATCTACCTAAAAGGCTAAATTCTATCATGTATTTTTTTTCTTTTCTTCATTTTTATTTTCAACCATCTATTTCTTATTTTTCTGTCCTTTTTTTTTTGGTAGAGTATCAACGACGGTATTCTCAAAGGCTTTTCAGGCCCAGAGACTTATCCGCGCCGAGGGATCATGTCAGAACGCTTCCTCCCCACTGGCCACTAAGAATAAATTGAGATTTAACCCCAATTAGCGTCGGTTGGAATTCGAACCTGGGTGTGGGGGTTCCACACCTAGGCTCTTACCAACTCTACCACCTGTGGTGGTTTATTTTTCTGTCTTAATATTCCAAGACTACGTACATTGTTGTATGACAGCCTTCATCTCTATTCTATTTCCCATAATTTAGCATTAGCTAAAATTGTTACTGCCCATGCGAAATAAATTAAGATATTATGGGACTAAGTTATACAGCAGTCTAAATCTACTATAAATCTCAAGCCCTCTTTGTTGTTGAAATTTTTTTCAAGTTCCTCAATAATAGCTTTAGAATGACTGTTATGCCTAAGAAACCATTATCTAGAATTTTATGTTGTATATGAAAAGTTATCTAAAATTTGACCCTCTTGTAAAGAGTTTTTGGCTACGCCACTGTGGGTGTGGTAAGCAAACCAGGTGCTCAATGCTCCAAGGTCCAAGCATGGTGACAGTCGCAAAGGTTGCAATGCATTGCAGAACTTCCTCCATGAAGGACGACCGAGCACCAAAACTTGAGAAGGATGAGATCGAGCGTAGGGGCACCAAGACCAATTAATCAACACATGACACCAGAAGACCCTAGCACACGCACCCATTCACAATGAGCTCAACTAACACAAAAACTAGCATCCTTAAATATGTTAACAAGCGAACTCAACATCTGTCATGCCTGCCAAAGAGAAGGATTGCGATTAGGGAATACAATAGGACTACCTTCAATCAAGGAGATCCAGTTTCTAATAAGGTCATTTCTCATGGTCGTCGCATGTAAAACGATTAGAATTGAACATATAAAAATCTTTATATTATTCGTAACTTGTTTTTTTCGATTTAATCAAATAAATTTTTTTTTATTATAAATTAGTAGCTTTTTTTATTCCTTGTCACATCACAATATTGAATTCCAACAAGTACGCAAGTTATAAACAATTTTGCCCGACTATACTGATGAGTCTATATGACTAAATAAAAAGTGAACAAACTTATTTCCTGCAAAATAAGTGCTTGCTGCTGCTTTGTATGGAACCAGCAATGTTACATTCCCTTAAACAAGAGCTGCCTTCTGAGCACAGGTGTTCTTGAGCAATGGAGTAAAGGAAGGATTTAAGGGGAACATTTTCGGCCAGCAGCTCTCTTCAATTGCAAGGATAGCTTTACAACAGGCAGGGCCTACTTGTAATCTGGGAGTAAAAATTGAGGTATAGATTTCCGCTACACACCCTTGAATATTTTGAAGTGAAGACCAACACTTTGCTATGTCATTTGGGTTTGATGGCGGCAGTAGGCCTGGGAACCCTGGCGGCAATAGGCCAGCTGGGATATGAAAGGGGGGAGGTGGTGGTGGTGGTGACGACGGTGACGGTGATGGTAACAGTGACAGCAACGGTGGTTGATGCGCTAGCCCGGTTGCAGCGCATGTTGCCACAAGTACTAGGAAAAATATTGCTTGAGCTGCTCTAGACATGGTGATAAAGATAGAACTCCCCAAAAAGAACGTTAATTTTTTTGCTTCGTGCTTTATTTGTTGATTGGTGGAGAAGGTAAGAACCTATTTATAGGAGACTCATGAAACTGCATGCATAAATGTCATTGAAGTTATATACCGTTCTTGTTATAATAAGCATTACAACTGTTAAACATAGAGATTTTAAGCAAACTCATTTCACATCATGAACCTCTCAACTTTGTGGTCTAAGTTAATCAGACTTGATCTTCCAAATGAAATGCAATAAACACCTAGCTAGTTACAATTCGTTGTCTGATGGCTGATAAATTAGACACCTCATTGCATATATAATTGCTGATCTACGGATGACCTTCGTTTTAGTTAATTCCATCAACTCCTATATCAGTTTGTGAAAAAAATTCTAACATCTTCACGGTGAAAAATATTTATGTGACTGGTTAAATTTATATGACTATGAATATATGACTATGAAAATGATCCTTACATTATACAATATACTTATAAACTGTGTATACAAGAATATCTTCAGTGCACGACAATAAATATTTATGTAAATAGTTAAGATTATGTGACGTTATAAAGATGATGCTTACATTATATCGTCTACTTACAAGCCGTTTATACAAAAACGTCTGATTAGGCTGTTTTTTTTTCTTTTTTTCGATGAATCTGGTTAGGTTGATACACGTCCTGAAAGAAGCACCGTAGTTTAAATCCCTTAAAAAGAAGAAGAAACCAACGACAAGTCCTGGACGCGTACAGCAAGAACCATGCACAGTGTCACGTAGCACTCATTTGCCGACACATGTGTAAACCCGAAAACGTGTCCCCAAAGCGGGACACCTCATTCCGTTTTCTTCATTATTCAAAGCGGTTCCCAGCATCATCATAAATCTCAATATCTCTTGATCCTATTCCATTTGCAGCAATATGGAACTCAAACGCACAAGAATTGCTTCTGTCATTCTTCTTCTTCTCTGTTTCGTCCTCTATACTTCTTCCTTCACAGTTCGACATGGCGAAGAACGAGAGAGAGAAGAAGTGCCAACAATTCCCAAACCATCGTTGTGGGAGATTCTCAAAAATGGGTTCTCTCTCTTCACATCTTCCCCCTTGAAAGTTTCAAGCTACCGGGACAAGTTCAAGTCGCTCACAAGCCAACTGCATACTCATTTCTTCCCTCCTAATTTGGAGTAAGTTCCTCAACTCCATCATCTACTTATCCTACTCTGTTCTTTAAGCTGTATTCCTTTGTGTTGAAAGTCATATATATGATTTAGTTCCTTCCCATTTCCATCAATTCCTGCATAGACTTTTCAAATTTGGGGTTTTTTTTTTGTGTGTTTAAGAAATGGTTACTCAAGGAGTCATGGGTATATACTTGATGGAAAAATATGTATATACTTGATGGAAATTAGATGATATGATGCTAGTTAATTTAGCTACGATTTTCGTACATGTATATATATATATATATAGTATTGTGAGTTTCTTGATTTGTGAAGACATGCACTATAGTTTGATGATGTGATGATATATATTTGCTTTGTGTGGGTGATGAAGTTTTAAGGTAACTAGTAGTAGTGATGCTGAAGCAAGAGTTGATCAACCTACCAGTCCAAGAGGTGGTGGTGGAGCTGGAGAGAAGGTGAAAGAGGCGGTGAGCAAGAGTTTCGAGAAGAGCAAAGAAACGGTGGAGGACACGGCTAAATCAGCAGGCAAAGCAGTAGGTGAAACTGTGCAGAAGACCAAGGAGAAGGTGAAGAGGAGCTTGTCTGACAAAGAAGGTCATCAATCTCATGAACCTGAGCTGTGATTAATATTACACACAGGGATGAACTTTTGGGTCTTCAGTAGTACTAGTGCACTATGTTTTTTTTGTGGATATATGAATGCTGTTGGAAGTTGTAAGCAAGTTCAGATTGATTTTACAGTACTTAGGTACTGTAACTTGTAATGAGCAGTGTAACATATGCACAACGTATTTTGACATGTTCATGTGCTGAGTCATAAGTTCATCGTTTTGTATCCCACAATTTTCATTGCCACAAGGACCTCATTTACATTTCATTTTTATCAATGTTATATGTAGGTGTTAAAATTGTATTTGTTGCTACGGCGCAGTTCCTTCTTGTTATATATATTTTTACGAAAATCAAGACATCGGGGGAAACCAAATTTTGATTAACATGTTGACGTTCAGTAAGCTAATACAACTTACCGAAGCACATACAATAGAAAGAGGTTAGAAACAGGTACCTTGAGATATCTCAAGGATGTGCAATAAGGTATTGTAAGTCACAATAGTATGTATCCGGTTAGCAAGTAAGATTGTGGTTTCATTATTAGAGACTTTTTTGTGTAGAGGGTCTTATAAGGCTTAAGATTTATGGCCTTAATTTTATGTGGCATGCCATGTCACATAGACACATCATCAATTTATTAAATCATACATTTCATTCTTAGATAAAAATAAAATATTAACCCTAACAATTAATATATATAAAATATTAACCCTAACAATTAATAGATGCTACATACTAATATGGAATATTTTCTTACGATTTTAATATGGATGCGTATATACCAAATAAAATTAATTTATTAGTAATGACCAAGTTAATAATCATACAAAACTACGCTTTTATACCATAAATTAATTTTATAGATTTATTAAAAAATTTCCTTCTATCTTTGTAAATCGAAATTTAGTTCTAGACTTTTAATTATCAATTTTAATATTTTATTTTTGCACAATAAAATTATGATATCTATATGCCATATTCTATATAGAATTTTAATAATAAAATAAAAA
>NC_020496.1:26056182-26064266 GCF_000184155.1 Fragaria vesca subsp. vesca | reverse complement strand
TTGAGTTTGGGTAATTGGGTTTGCTATATATTACTTTAATAAACAATCTTATTGGTGTAAAATTTCATTAAGAAAATAAAAATATATAATAAAAAAGAACCCATTAAATGTTTATTAAGAGAATCACTAAATTTTTTTACATAAATATTTATTTATAAATTATATATAAATAATAATAAATTATATAATTATATATAATAATATTTTCATCCTTAATGGGTGGGGATGGGGACGAATATCAAAATACCATACCCGCCCCGTACCCGATTCAAGAATCCGAATACTGGGGATCCCCATACCCGTTACCCGTTTATCCCCGTATATCTTCTCCGTTAGGGTCGAATACCCGTGGGTACCCTACCCGCTGGGTATTATTGCCATCCCTAGGTGCGAAGGTGCAATACGAAACCAAAGAAACCCTAGAGAGAAAGTGGCGAACTACTTTTGTGAGCAGGTTGCTTTAATGTACCTTCTAAGTTTCTTAATATTTTCATTTAGAAAAATAACTCAAATTCATAGACCCATATTTCTAAATTCAACAGATAAGTTGAGTGCAATTTTGCTCAACTAAACTACGAAAATTAAAGGGGAGTGAAATCCACTCTTCTTGTTGATGCCACACTTCTTGTTCTTTGTTAGTCAAAATAAAGATTGAACAAATGTCACTATAGTGAAGTTTTATTTATTCAAAACAAAACTGAAGTTATTATAAGAGGAAATAATTAATGGTGTTGATCCCTTTCAAAAAAAAAAATTTGTTGATTGGTAGATATTATCGGTTATAACTATCCATATTACATAACGGTATAACGGTCCAATGAAAATACAAGAAACTTAATGTGCTGAACTATAGGGAGCCCTTCTAACAATGATCACTAAGTTGAGGACTTCCTAATACATGGCTTTTGATAGCCACTTTTCGATTACATTTTGTCATCTTAACCGTTTAGTTTTTAGGACGATATAAGTAGATTACTTCTAAAAAATGACGATCACTAAGTTGAGGACCTTCCTAATAAATGGCTTATGATAGCCACTTTTCGATTACATTTTATCATCTTAACCGTTTAATTTTTAGGACGATATAAGTAGAGTACTTCTACAAATTTTCAGGCTAATTTGGTGATTATTAAAGAGCCAAACTAGATCAAATTAATGGACGCATCAAATGTGTCAAATAAGAACCGTTTAAGTTCATAATTGATAAATTACATTAATGGATGCCTTGACGGTTTTCAATTTGAATGAAAATTTACAGAGATGATCTATTCATATATATCTAAACCAAACTGTTGAGATGTATATATATGATAAAAAAAAGAACAAAATGAATAATTTCTTAACTAGTCCTTGATTTAATGGTCCTCGTCAGAAGAACTCTGTTGTATATATCAAAGTTGCCAAATGTATCTCAAATGTGAAATGCCTATGGTAAAACTAAGAATCACTGGTGTTGATTGTCAATCAAGAAGAGTCCATCTCAATTCCTAAAAATGAATATTTGCAATCACATTTTATATGAAAAATCATAGGACCATATGGGGGTGTTCTAACTTGACCGACTCATCCCCTCTTTAACAATAAAAAAGTAAAAGATAAAATAAAATAAAAATGGATTTTCCTTATATAACCTCAGAGACCTGCACCACCTCTCTCTCCCACCTAAATTCACTCTCTCACCGGCTCACACTTTTCCCTCTTATCCAACAAACACTCCCTCATTCTCTCTCCAATTCCTTCCCTCCGATCCATGGCAAGGTCTCTCTCCCAAACCCTCACCCTCACGCGCCACCTCTCCCCCAAAACGTCGTCGTCTTCCTCCTCCCGATTCATCACCCTCCGCGCCCAATCCAACCTCCCCTTCCACCATGACCAAACTGAGCCCTCCCCCGCCGACTCCTCCCCCGCCGTCGATCCCCTCCTCCGCAAGCTCGAGGACGCCATCCACCGCATCATCGTCCGCAAGTCCGCCCCCGATTGGCTCCCCTTCGCCCCCGGCGCCTCCTACTGGGTCCCGCCGCCGCGGTCTAGATCCCACGGTTTGGCTCAGCTCGTCGAGAAGCTTGCGAATCCGTTGACGGAGGAGGAGTCCATGTCGATGACCACCGTCCGCGGCTGGCCTTCTTCCGCTTATTTCATTCATGGTTAGATTTCGGTTCTTTGGGTTTTTGTTCTTTTCAATTGAATTATTTTATTCGCATGCACAATTTGATCATCTGAGTCTGTTGATCAATTCGATTGCTCGATTCTTCTGGTTTTCTTGGAATTGGAGAATTCATGTTATGAGAATTGGTGTTTGATTTGTAAAGGATTGATTTTTGGAAACATTGAGGTTTAAGAATGTTGATTGATCAATTGTGTTTTTATGCTATATTGTAGGTTCAACTCCACTGATGGAGGCCTTCGTTCCGGAATCTAGTAATGTGGAGCAAAGGTTGGACAGTGCCGATCATAAGTCGGATGCTGCACCCAAGTCTGAGGAGGAAGAAGGATGAACCATACATTTTCTGAAAAGCGGCATCTGAGGTGTGCCTCTTTGAAGGATGAATTGTTTTGCTAATTGAGGTTAATGTTCCTATAATCAAATAGTCGAAACTAATTCAGGGGTTTTTTAAGATGGCTTATCGCTAGAAATTTTGGCTTGCAGAAGTAGATTTGAGTAGGTAGGAAGAGTGAGTTAGTTTTCTTCTTGAAATAAGAATGAAGTTATAATACTAGATTTTGACCCATGCTTCTATGTGTTGCACAATGCGCTGGTCAACTTTGGCCTATTTTGGTGAGCGGTCCTTTGAGCTTGTTCCGGTATATTGTTCTGGTCCATGCTTTATGTGCTGCTGAATGTTGAATTAACTTGAGAGATGTGTGTTAAGTTACTGATATGATGCTTTGTTGAGTTTTGTTATGGGGTCAACTCCAAAGTAATGTTCAGAGTATAGTTGGGGTAATTGTAGGGAAGAGGTCTGTGACGGTTGAAATATTTGGTGATACTAACTTCTAAGTCTTTGTAGTTGTAAAGCAAAGCTATTGCTTGAAAGCTGATTATATGTTGGTTGCTGGATATGCAGGCTTATCTAGTCTTGGATATTTCATGTAGGATCAAAGCTGTGACTAAAGGCATGTTGTCAGGTAATGAGCTGTGTACAGATGCAACCTGGTTAGTTGAGACGGAGTAGCTTCTATCCCAAAGTTCAGTACCCAAAAGGAGCCATTGTAATTATTTCCTTGCGTATGTAAATAGAGCAAATCAATAACTGTATCAAATGTACTTTATTTGTACTGCCCCTCTGCCTCTGCATCCTCTGTTTTTGGGTTTATCATCTACATTCCAGGTTTCGATGATCATGTATATATCAATGAAAATCCTTTCTTCCTGACCAAGTCGTTAAATATTTGCTTTTCAATGTTTATAACTTATAAGAACCAAGCACTAGTTATACAGGAAATGAATATGAAACCAGCTGTGTATGGACTTTGGACTGAGTTTTTTCCTTTGAATATCACATTCCATTCAATAACGGGGGCTGTGGCCTGTGATTGTGCTAGCTTAGTAAGCTTAGGTTGATTTGTAGTGGTTGGTATTTGTGGGCTCGTTTTTGGTGTGTCAATGTAATGCATGTGTATAAATGTATAATAGTATTGATAATGGAGGTCGGTTTAGCTAAGTAGCAACTTGTAATGACAGTACATATCAAAGATGCGAATCGCATGTTAGTCAAATCCAACATGTGTTTGCAATTTTCTTTTGCTGTCTTGCTTAGCTTTTCTCGTGTCTTCCTGCACCTGTGGAGGGATTGTGTTTCTATCGAAGTATAATGATTCTTAATTAATGAAGTTATTTATTCTCTTGAAAAAAAAAAAATCTCAAATTCTTTTTAGAAAAATCTCAAAGAACATGTGTTAAAGGATGAACGAAATTTTTTGAGAGAAAAAGGAGAAGGAATTGGATCACAGACTTTTGACAATTTGAGAGAAGCAAAAGTCATCATTATTCAACCTAAACTATATAAATACCAGTCCAAGAAAGAACCTATATAAAACCTAAACCCTAATCCTAAACGCCTCTCCTTGGTCACCCTCCCAAAAAATCGTCGACCGCTTCAAGCCTTCAACCATGCAGAAACGAAAACCTCTTCCCAACAACAAAGAAGTGCATACCAACAAAGCATCAAGTGTTAAAAGATATAAATCCCACATTTGAAAAAATGGAACTTTGCTTGTGGTTTATAATGGTTTAGGCTACTCAATCAATTACCAATTGATTTTGGATGTGAACCCCAGACCACTTCATCACACGGACTCCACGTCACTTTAAATGTTGTCTATGTGTTAGGCTTGAAAATTCGCCACACAAGCGGGGGGGTGCTAAGATATAAATCTCACATCGGGAAAAATGAAACCTTGCATGTGGTGGTTTATAAGGAGAAAAAACCTTTATAATACTGGAGAGTGGAGAGCTTCCTCAAAATGTCATTAACCTCGCTCAGTCGCTCTTCCAGTGCTATCGTGTCTGCAAGACTTGGCCCGGCTCCGGGACTTCCGGCCAGTACAACGTCGGCGTTACCAAGCTTCCTAGCTGCCCTGAAGCAACAATTGTCGGTTCATGCAATGGGTTCCTCTGCCTGTACCATGACTACTTTGTCGTTACTTTGTCGTTTATAATGGAAAATATTCTGTTTCTAATCCCATGACCGGTGAGCAACTTTGGGTCGATCCTGCAGAGGATAGATTTGATAGTTGTGGTTTTGGGTACAGTCCCATCAGTAACAAAATAGTTTTGTTCGAGAAAGACACGGATTTTAAACCGGATCATGACATGTTGTGGACATCAGAATGTATAGTATTTATTCAAAGTGGATATATCTGAATGGATTTCTTCATTGCATCTGTACACACCGTGAACGTACTCTTGAGTTCTCGATAGTTTCTTTTGATGTCGAAAGTGAGCATTTCCAGCTGTTACCAATACCTGAGTATCATATTGGTCAGATGCCGGCGGCCTATAGATTAGAACTCGGAGTATCGGATGGGAGGCTCTATGTAACAGTTGCCTTTAAAGAGAAAATAGTTGTTTGGGTGATGAAGGATTATGGCATTATTAAAGAGTCTTGGATATCAGAGAGTTTGAAATTAGAGACAACTCTCATCAACTAACTTATTGTCAATTATTGAACTATGCACAAGGGAAAGCTTTGCTGTTAGGTTGGCATCGCTTGTATCCTTATACTGCTGGAACAGATGTTCTTGTGAGGATTCGGGTTGGTGAAGTACCACCGTTTGTGAAAGCATGGATCCATATTCCGAGCTTTGTTTCTCTTAAAGATGTCATCATGGGTCAGAAGTAGCTTTGTTCTTTTGTATGTGCAATTTGATACTTCAATTAATTAAGGTCATGATCAATTCCGATAAAGCTAGTGTTTGTCTTTGCAGATTAGTTTTGTTTATAGCTTGATCATCCTTAATTCCTTTTGTATTATCAGCACTATTCCTTAATCCGTCATTTAATTGATGTTGCTTAGCAGATTTTGTCGCAGTTTGTTTTCCGTCTTTTCTTTAGCACCTCTAAGAGTAATGTAGTCCTTCAATGACTGTGTACATTAACCTCCACAATATGTGTACTGTTGCACACAAATATTGTAGTCTATCTTTTCTTGCCTGCTAAGTTAAAGGACTGGTAACCCTAAGCAAACCGAGTTTAGATATTCCCTTGTTGACTAACGTAAACTAATAGATATGCAAGTCGTAAAAAATTTTAGCTTTCACAAAATCAAGTAACAATCATATCTCACAATTAATTACAAAATAAGGGCTATGACATATAAACATGTTCACTCCTCAGCATCATAACCCCTCGACTCCTCTAAAACTAAATAGAGAATTTTTTAGGTAAATTCCTGGCAATGAAACCTCCTGACTTGATTGTGATTTCAAACTAAACCCAAGCACGGTGCAGAGGTAAATGGGCATTTTCCCTTCATTTTATGTGTGCATTGCTCTAATGCTAATAGGAATTTCGGTTCCATATAGTGATGTATTTACAAGGATTATGTTTTTTCCTACATAGCTAAGGTAGGATTATGTTTTCTCCTACATAGCTAAGGTACTCTGTAATCCTGTATATATAAGAAGCTCCTGAGCCTAAACTTTCATCACCCTCCCAGAAAATCGTCGACCGCTTTTAACCATGCAGAAACGCGAACCTCTTCGCATCCCCAGCCCCCGAACAACAAAGAACAACAGACCAAAAAAGCATCAAGAAGAAGATGAGAATCCTATATTTCCCGATTGCCAGACCACATAATACTGGAGATCTTCTCCAAAATGTCGACAACCTCGCTCTTCCAATGCTCTCGTGTCTGCAAGACTTGGCGTCGCTTACTCTCAGACCCTGACTTCACCAAAACCCTAATTTCACCGACTCTCACACCACAACAACTATGGGCAATAGCCACACTTGTGTTGCCACAAAAGAAATAGATTGTGCATAATTGGCCTGACCCTCTCTTCTTCAACTAAAAACTATATGCATATCCCCACAAATAAATAATATATGTGGCTTATGAATTTTTTATATATTCTCGGGTCAACATTTCAAGAAAAGGATGTGATTGGGACCCACCTTGCAATTAAATTTGTAGATACTAATATTAAAGTTGTTTTCTGATAAACTTGTTGCCGCACTCGGTTGATCTATTTTTAATTTTATTTGGAGAAAGTTAACTTATTTGACACTAATAATTATATGAGATTTTTACATTCAATATATATGACCAAGTGGGTCATGAGCTGAACTTTTTTTTTTGGCAACAAACGAATAAGTAATTAATTAAAACTTCTTTTCTGGGAAGAATTGGACCAACGTGAAAGAACTCTAATGGAGGAAGAAGTTTCTCTCCTGTGAAGCTGTGAGATAAGGATTCGTGAGATAATCTGATAATCAAGGCGGACTGAAAAGATTGTCTTCTTTGTTTCGTCATCTAGTTGTGAGTATTTCTTCCTCTTGTAAATCCTAATAGAGAATATTGATTGTTAGCTTCAGTTTCAGAGCTTTTAATCTATAGTAGACACTAGCACTCATAAAGTTTCTTTCCTTTCTTCAATCTAGTCAATTTGGTTTGGTTTTTTTTATTTTTTTATTTTTTTTTATGGATTCTTATTATACGGATTGAACCACCCCAACTTTTTCAGTTATTCGATTGTTTCTGCATTGAGGAAAAACGCTGAAGAAGTAGGGGGATTCTAATTTTAATGATTAAGTTGATTTTAGAATGGTGAAGTTTGTTTGATTCTTTTCTAGTGATGTTACATACGAGTTTTAGTTTTTGCAAATATCATATGAATGAGGTCTTTGGTATGCGCAATTCTGTTTCCATGTTCACCCTCTCCCTTTCTTCATTATGTAGGAAAACAAATTGTGATGACAAATGCATTCTGTTAAGTTTCAATGAACATTAATGTTTGTTGCAGGTTCAATGGATAAGACCTGGGTTAAGCTACACAGGAATAGCACAGAATTTAAGGTCGGACTTCAAAATTTCATCCAAAACTCCCTCAATGTGGTCTCCCACGAGGAAAAGATTAAATGCCCTTGTCGATTATGTGCTAATCGTTCTTGGCGGAGCCCTGGTGTAGTGTACAAGCACATGAAAGCTGAAGGTCCAGACTATGCAGATGGATTGTGGGATGAACATGGTGAAGATTTACCCAACCTTGTATTCTTAGACGAATTCAAAGGAGAAATGGAAGACCAACCTGAGGAAAATCTAGGCATGGATGATTTGTTGACAGATGCATTTCCATATTATAGTCCAGCTAGTTCACCCCACATTAGGGATGATGGTGCAACCATGAACAATGAACCTGCAGAAGTACAAAGACTCTACAACTTGATGAATGAGGCCAATGTTGAGTTATATCCTGGTTCAACAAAAATGAAAAAGTTGGAGTATCTAGTGCGCTTGTATCAAATCAAGTGTTCGGGAGGAGTCTCTGACAAGACCGTATCATCGTTTTTGAAGCTCACAAAATCAATACTTCCAGATGGTGAGACACTACCAGACAACTTCTACCAAGCCAAAAGGTTAGTT
>NC_020496.1:25990188-26054335 GCF_000184155.1 Fragaria vesca subsp. vesca | reverse complement strand
GATGATTTTAGTACCAATATATATGCAATAATGTGATCAGTTGGACTTACTCTAAAACGTACCAATATATATTGTATCGAGCCTAATGCAGGGGCGATCTAGTGTGAACCAGCAGAGTCGGGCAAAACGTAATATGATGCACACAACTGGCACAACTTCATTTGCTCAAATTAGGAACAAATATATATGTTGTATTACATGATTTAAACAACTTGTTCTCTGTTAAGCTACTGATGCATGATAGTATCTATTAGATTAGATGCATTGTTTTTGGTTATATTTGATTACTTTATTTAACATGTATAGATAAAACTGAAATAAGATGGAAAAGACACATAATTAGTATATGTTGTTGTTGAATCTATGTTATATTGTTTTAGCAATTAGTCATCTTTTGGTTAGTCAAACACTGATGCAGGCTAAATGATATATATTGAATTGCAATCTCATACTGATATTTATTTATGTATTTCTTTGATTAAACTATTTATGGTTCATATGTATGTAGAAGAATGAAAATGGAGGTGTAAACCCAGACCGTTGCACAATGTTTGAGCTTACCCATGTCCCTGACACTGAAAAACCTCAGGAACCAAATTCTAAACGCGCTATTGTAAGCATAAGTTTTGATTTCTTAAAAATTATGTGCAGCTCTTAATTGTACTCATAATTTGATACTGGACATAATGTGATCAGTTATATATCATTGTTTGACATAGGCGCTAATGAAGGACAAGATCGAAAAGATGAAGGATATAAAGAGGGCATCTCAACTTCCAGAGGTTCTTGATATTTTGAAATCAATGAAGTATATGCATATGCGCTTGGGAAAGAGAAACGTGGAAAGGTGCGAGGATTTGGACTTGGAGTTACACCTGACCAAGTTCCTGGTATAGTAGTGCAGAAAAGAGGTGTACACCTTGAGATACAAGCAATGAGGGAACAACATGACACTGAGATTAAAAACCATTCGGAAAGAGAGCCAAGAAAAAGAAGATAAGCTTAGAGATGAAATGAGCAGACATACACTTTCCACAACAGATAAACTTAAAAGTATGGAGATTGCAATGAAAGAACAAGGAGCGCTTTTGGCTGTGTTGCTTGGTGCATATTCGCCTCGTGATTTGCTTGCTACAACAATACCAATACAGGGTGGTTTTTTTTGCCAACCATCGATCAACGATATTCAACCTTCATATGAGCAGAACATGGATGACTTGGATTGAATCACTTTAGACTTCACGGTTTGGTTAGTACTAATTGTGCTTGAGGCCTTTGTGTTTTGTTGTTTTGAACTTAATCTATGATCTTTCTGGTATTTTGGTGATAGCTACCTGATCATGGGGTAAGTGCACAAAGGCTTCTAGTTTAGCTTCACAGACAAGCTTAGTTTTTGTTGATATGAAAGAAGTCTGATTCAGTTGGTATATATGGTAGTGATATGACTCATATTTGTACTGATCTATCATAAGTTTTTGTATGTTGGAAGCTCTTTATTTTGTAAAATGAAAGTACTAATGATGGATTCAATATATTAGTCCATTAATTTTCTTTACATTGATTTGGATTCTTGAATGTGAATATAGATGTTTATTTGGAAACAGGTCTGGAATAGTTGAAGGTGATTTTAATGGAAATTTTTTGAAAATACAAAATTTAATAGAATGGTTTAATGTTTTTACCACAGTAAGACACGGTAAAAAAAATTAACTGTACAAGTTGGTGAAGTTTATTTACATAATACAACCCGTGCAATAAACTTGTGGGACCCATAATTGATATTGATTGGTGTTAATAAAAAACAAGATACAATTTATTTTGAAATTGTTAGCAGTCTGGGCCTACACATAAGTGGGAGCAATGGACTTGTTGACTTAGTTCCACATTCTCTTTTAAATGTGGCTTTTTGTTGATTGCTACGGCCCTACACTCCACAAGCCCAAAAAATGTGGTTGTAATGTGGCAAGGGAGGGTTGGACACGAAAATGTGTGGCTCTCGGCCTATTTTTGCCACACTAAGTGTATGTTGCTGTTGATAGGAATTGTAGTAGTGTCAGTTGTATATTGATCAGTGGCTTGGCCACCGGCCCCAAGTACCCTAACTTGTACGGCTACTTCTTGCTTGACCTCAACCACAAGGCTTCCGACCAGTACGACATCGTGCTTCCAAGCCGCCCTAAAGATATAATCGGTTCATGCAATGGGTTCCTCTGCCTGTCCCATGACTTCTTCCCCGGCAAATATTCTCTTTCTAATCCCATGACCGGTGAGCAAGTTTGGATTGTTCCTACGGAGGCTTATTTTTTTGATAGTTGTGGTTTTGGGTACAGTCCCATCAGTAATGTCTACAAAATAGTTATGTTTCATAAGTCTTATATGTCGGGTTTTAAGGTCATGACAGTTGGTTCAGGTATTTGGAGACGTGTTGAGTATGTTACGGACTTAGCAGTGTATAAGTCTAGTTCAGATTGGAGATATCTGAATGGATTTCTTCATTCCATGTGTACACACTGTGACTATTCTCTTTCGATAATTGCTTTTGATGTCGAAAGTGAGCGTTTCAACTGTTACCGTTACCAGAGTTTCATATTGATGATGATGATGATGATGATGAGATACCAACGGGAGTACTCGGAGTATTGGATGGGAGGCTCTACGTAACAGTTGCCTCCAAACATAATATAGTTGTTTGGGTGATGAAGGATTATGGCATTAAGGAGTCTTGGACCAGAGATTTTGAAATTAGAGACAACTCGTATCCACGGGCAAACGCGTATCCACTCACTTATTACAAGTTATTGAACTATTCACAAGGGCGAGCGTTGCTGTTTAGTCAGGGTGATCGCTTATTTTATACCTATACTGCTGGAACTGATGGTCTTGTTCAGGTTGATGGAGTACAACTGATGATTCAGAGACTATGGATGCATAATCCGAGCTTTCTTTCTCTTAAAGATGTTGTGCACAGGGGTCAGAGCCTAGGAAGCAAGAAAGCGCCAGGGAAGTCACTATTCGCTCTTCCGAAGTGGAAGCGAATCGCGGTGAAAGCGCTCGGAAGGCTATTCCGGCAAAATTGAAGGACGGAAGCGCGGCATAATCCGACATTGGAAGGAGCTAGCTGTGGTTTCTATATGCATACGCAATTTAATTAATAGTTCAAGGTCATGTTCAGTTTTACTAGTTTACTACCGCCCATTGGATATTCAATTAAATCAGTGTTTGTCTTTGCAGATTAGTTTTGTTTTCTTGTCTTCAGATTTTTGTACTATTGATCATCCTTAATTCCTTTGTGTAATATGTAGTTGCCATTCCATTTTTTTATCAAAATCTAGGCCCAGGGCTATATCATTTCGACGATGCTGTTGATCTTCTGACTTTTCCCTTTTTCTTTTAGCATCCTGAAAGAGTAATAATGTTGAACTGGACTAAAGTCCTTCTGCGACTGTTGTACATTAACCTCCACAGTGTGTGTTGCACACACATGTAATGCTACCCTATACAATGCTTGCCTAAGCAAACGGATCGAGTACGTAGGATTGTATGAACCCTAGCTAATTCATAACTACTTGTGAGTATCTGGTAACATTGTAGTATATATGAAATTTTTCAGGTTTTTACTGCTCTTCTATGAATGAACCATTGTTATATATAGCCTCGATCTCCAATGATCATGATAAACCAGCTTACCGCCTTCTGGTTATCTAGAATAAAGCAATTCTCTTTCTATTTTTCTAAACTTGCATGCTGCATCAAATGCGATTTATCTGAATGGTTTTCACTGGATTGGATGAGATAGTGAGGTTGCTCGTTTCATATTTTCCTTTATTCTTAAGAGAGAGCTTTTACAAAAGTGGCCATGCTAGTGAACGAATTGCATTTATACTCTCGTTCCGAGCTTTTTACAACCTAGTGAACGAATTCAAAACCCCCACCACACAAGAAATTCATCGGACTTTCCCATCCTCATCATTTCAAGCCAACATCAGTAAACAATGTTTCCCACTATTGTTCAGGAGTGACATCCTTTGGTTCCTTCTCTCTAGAATCACAAACGGGACAAAACAAAGAGATCTATGACAACAAAGAGAGAATCTTTTACCAAAAACACAACATTCCAGAACATTAGATGACGAAAGGAAACAACTAAATCACAAGACTGTAAATACAAACAAAGCAGCAAACTAGAAGCGTTTATTTCTTGTTCTACTCTTGTTAGCTAGCTAGGTCCTCCACCAATTCATAGCTGAAAGTTCTGCAGAAAATAATCAACCACACCTGGCCATGCTAACGCTCTGGTAGTCTCGGAACTGGTGTAGGCCACCTTGGGAGCACTAACGGGAAGAAGAATAAATCAGTTAGGACATTCGTCCCAGCCATCTTTGACCACTTCATAGTACGAATGTTACACTCGACAATTTCTCCATTTATGCGAAGATAAAGGATATCACCATTATTTGTGTTAAAGGAAGAAAATATGTTGCTGATATATTGCTGATTCGTTGCTGGCGTGATTGATAGATAGATAGTCACTATTGTGATTATAGGAGTGAATGTAGGATCTGGTTTATTTGTATTTATTCCTTACCTAGAATAGCTTCTGGAACTTGTATATTATAGCATAGCTTTGTACGATTGAGACTATCTAAGATACACTCATTCACATATCAATTTGTTTATGGTATCAGAGCA
Source organism: Fragaria vesca subsp. vesca (assembly GCF_000184155.1). Lineage (NCBI taxonomy): Eukaryota > Viridiplantae > Streptophyta > Magnoliopsida > Rosales > Rosaceae > Fragaria > Fragaria vesca. The sequence continues at coordinate 26,049,646 of NC_020496.1, read as the reverse complement.
CCGATTCTGGTGTCTCTAACCCACTACTTCCGCTACAAACAACCCACTACTTTTGCCACAAACAAACACAGACACCATGGCTGAGGTCATTGAAACCCCAGAACCACAAAACATCGAACTCATTCCTTCATCTAAAGACAAAGATGTGAATGATTTTGACACACCCAACCCTTTGACCTGACACCCATCTGATACACCAGGGCTCAAACTGGTTAGTACACTGTTGGACGGAAACAACTATGGAGAATGGAGCCGAGCTATGTGCCTTAGCCTCAGCGCCAAGAACAAGATAGGACTGATTGATGGTACAATCAAACCACCTCCACGCACCGATCCAAGGTTCCCTATGTGGAAGTGCTGCAACGACATGGTATTGTCATGGATCGTTCATTCGATTCAACCAAACATCGCGCGTGGAGTGATCTTCTCAGATACGGCATTTGGGGTGTGGAGAGATCTCCATGATTTATTCTCTCAAGGAGATGATTCAAGGATTTATCAAATTCGGCAAGAGATCGCCGAATGTCGCCAAGGCCAGCAATCTGCTTCTATCTATTACACTAAACTCAAAGCCCTTTGGGATGAATTATCCTCTTACCAGGAACCTCTTGCTTGTAGTTGTGATGCTATGCAGATCTTGTTTGACCGGGAGGAGAAAGAGAGAGTCATGCAGTTCTTCATGGGGTTGAATGAATCTTACTCAACTATTCGCGGGTCAATCCTGATGATGAGTCCACTTCCAAATACAAGGAAGGTTCATGGTTTGATCCTTCAACATGAGAGGCAGATGGAGGCGGCAGCTCGTCGAGATATCCCACAAACATCTCATGCTATGCAGGCTGCGAGGACATCAAATCCACCAAAGTCCTCCTTCTCCCCCAAACCATTGAAGTGCACATATTGTGAGGAAGACACTCATTTGGTGGATCGCTGCTTTTACCTGAAAGGGTTTCCAGTGGGCCACAAATGGCATGGCAAGAACGTGAAGCCCAAAAACAAAAGAGGATCAGCCCACAACATTGAGTTGAAGAAGGAACCCACAAATGAAAGCCCAACCCTCACAGCTGATGAATACAAGCAGATCATGGCCATGTTGCACGAAAAGAACGGTAATAATCAACCATTCGCAAATGCGACAGGTATATTCACACCCAATTGCAAAGAGATAAACAGTGATATTCATTCGACATTATGTTGGATTGTGGATAGTGGAGCAACTGATCACGTATCATATTTGTCACCCACTCACAATAAGATAAGAACAACCCATGATTTTATTGGTTTACCTAATGGAGGACAAGCTGCAATTGAAAGTACTGGGTCTATTAAATTGTCACAAGAATTATCTCTTGACGGAGTTTTGCATGTTCCTAAATTTCGTGTCAACTTGATTTCTGTGAGTAAGTTGACACGTTCCTTGAGATGTATTGTAATCTTTTGTCCGGATTTTTGTGTTTGCGCAGGACGTGTATACGAAGAGGACGATTGGCCTGGGCAAGCATTTTAATGGGCTCTATTACCTCACACCCCAATAGAACCCTCACCTTGCCAATCATATATCCCCGCACCTCCAACCTATGGCACCAACGTCTTGGGCATCCATCTACCGCACCTCTCCATCATCTCTCTAAAGTTATTCCAGAAATTATGTTTAATCCTCACCACATTTGTGACATTTGTCCCTTAGCAAAACAAACTCGGTTGTCTTTTCCTTCCAGTTCAATAAAAACAGTTGCACCTTTTGATTTAATTCATTGTGACATTTGAGGACCGCACAAAACTCACACACATTCTGGGGCTCGCTATTTCTTAACCATCGTTGATGATTTCACTCGTTTCACTTGGGTACATCTTATGAGCTTCAAATCCAATACTCAACCTTTATTGAAATCATTCTTCTCATGGGTCAAAACGCAATTTCATCGTGACATCAAAATTTTGCGTGCTGACAATGGGGGTGAGTTCACATCCTTGCGTGCTTTTTTCGCAGAACATGGTACCATTTTCCAACACACCTGCGTATATACACCTCAACAAAATGGGGTAGTAGAGCGCAAACATCGCCATCTTTTGAATGTGGCCCGAGCCCTTCGATTTCAAGCCAATTTACCGCTACAATTTTGGGGTGAGAGTATTCAAACCGCTTGCTATCTCATGAATCGCCTTCCCACTCCTTTACTTTCTCACAAATCTCCATATGAACTCTTACATAATATACCACCAAGCTATTCTCACCTCCGAACTTTTGGTTCTTTATGTTATGCTACCAACCTCACTCCCACTCATAAATTTGATACCTGTGCACGTCGTTGCATTTTTATTAGATACCTCAGTGGCCAAAAAGGCTATCGATTATATGATCTTGACACCAAAAAGTTTTTTACATCCAGAGATGTCACATTCCATGAACATATATTTCCCTTCACCAAATTTCCTCTTGAGGATCAAGAAGACTTTCCTGTTTTACCTGTTGTTGACCCAGCCCAATCCTTGGCCCAATCATCTCAGCCCACTTCTTCATCATCTTCTCCCTCATCTGCTGGAGAGCATGGGAGATCCTTCCTAGCTCCTAGCTCCACTTCGTCATCATCTTCTCCCTCATCTATCAACCCCAATCCTCCCTTCCTAACTTCTCTACCTAACCCGACCCCGCCTGCACCCACCTCCTCCTCGTCGCCGGACCCAGCTTCTACGGCGTCGTCCCCACCACCCGACGCCGCCCTTTCACCGTCGGCAGATTCGGTGCCCCAACAGCCTTCCTCTCCTCTTCCCCATGTCTCTTCCCCTCCGCCCTCACCTTCGTCTCTGCCATCACCTTTCCCTCAGTCATCCCCACCACCACCGTCCCCAGTTCAGCCCCCGTCACCCCAACCCACTACCCCTGTTCGTCGTTCTACTCGCTCCCACCATCCCCCTTCTTATCTTTGTGACTACAAGACTCACCATGCTGCTCTGCTCGGCCCTGACGCCTCTTCCTCCACGTCCGGCACCCGCTATCCGTTGCAAAGGTATGTCTCTTATTCTGGGTTGTCTGGTGCTTACTGCTCTTTTGTGCATAATATATCTAAGTTGGTGGAGCTAGCGAATTATACACAGGCCAGTCATGATCCTCAGTGGGTTGAAGCAATGAATTCTGAGATTCGGGCACTTGAAGATAATAACACATGGTCCATGGTTCCCCTTCCTCCTAGTCAGCGACCCATTGGATGCAAATGGGTTTTCAAGATCAAATATCATGCTGATGGTTCAATCGAGCGCTACAAAGCTCACCTTGTTGCCAAAGGTTACACTCAACGTGAGGGAATCGATTATAAAGACACTTTGCTCCGGTTGCCAAACTGATCACTGTCCGTTGTCTCCTGTCTGTGGCTGCGGTTCGAAATTGGCCTTTGCACCAGATGGATGTCCAGAATGCCTTCCTTCATGGTGAACTCCTTGAGGAAGTATACATGCTTCCTCCACCTGGTTACCGTCGACAGGGGGAGAATGAAGTTTGTCGACTCCACAAGTCACTTTACGGACTGAAACAAGCGTCCCGCAGCTGGTTCCAACGTTTTTCTTCAGCTATCCAAGAAATTGGTTTTCAACAATCCCGAGCTGATTATTCTTTATTCACACAGGTTCGTGGAGATTTCATCACTGTGGTGTTGTTGTATGTTGATGATATGGTCATAACAGGGAATAATGAGAAGGCTATCAATGATCTCAAAGTCTTCCTCAACAGTTGTTTTAAAATCAAAGATCTTGGAACTCTCAAATACTTCCTTGGCATTAAGGTGGCACGATCAAAGGCTGGAATCTCTGTTTGTCAGCGAAAGTACACTTTAGATATCTTGGAGGAAGCTGGCTTACTTGGAGCAAAACCTGCAAAAGTGCCTATGGAACCGGATTTGGTACTGACAGAAAAAGGGAGTGATAGCCTCAAAGATCCTACTCGGTATAGGCGGTTGATTGGGAAATTAATTTATCTCACCATCACCCGGCCAGATATCACATACTCTGTGAACACTCTTAGCCAATTTATGCAAGACCCCAAGCTACATCATTTCAAGGCAGCCCTTCGACTTCTTCAATACTTGAAGGCAGCTCCAGGACAAGGTCTATTATTTCCTTCAAACAGCCAATTGCATTTGATTGGATATTGTGATGCTGACTGGGCAAGGTGTCCTGTTACACGCCGGTCAGTCACTGGGTATTGTATTTTCCTTGGTGGATCACTTGTGTCATGGAAAAGTAAAAAACAAGTCACGGTGTCAAGGTCCTCTGCTGAAGCTGAATATCGTTCAATGGCCTCAGTTACATGTGAACTAACTTGGCTGAGGTACATGTTGAAGGCTTTGCGTGTACCACATTCGGCACCAGCAAGGCTGTTTTGTGACAACCAAGCGGCTCTACATATCGCTGCAAACCCGGTTTATCATGAACGTACGAAGCATATAGAACTTGATTGTCATATAGTTCGTGAGAGGATTCAAAAAGGTGAAATCAAACCAGCATATGTGCAAACTGGAGAACAGATTGCAGATTTATTCACAAAGCCCTTACGAGCACCAATTTTTCACATGCATCTTAGCAAGTTGGGTGTTATTGACATACACACTCCAACTTGAGGGGGAGTGTTAAAGGAAGAAAATATGTTGCTGATATATTGCTGATTCGTTGCTGGCGTGATTGATAGATAGATAGTCACTATTGTGATTATAGGAGTGAATGTAGGATCTGGTTTATTTGTATTTATTCCTTACCTAGAATAGCTTCTGGAACTTGTATATTATAGCATAGCTTTGTACGATTGAGACTATCTAAGATACACTCATTCACATATCAATTTGTTTAATTTGGGTCAAAAGTTAGCAATTCAACATAACCATCTAAATCACGAGGAATCATTTCTCGCGGAAGTGAATAGCGCTTACCATGTTCCAAACCACATTTTCCAGGTCCATTGGCAACCAGCTGATCATGTTCTTCAGTCAGCTCCCAAACAAACAGCCTACAATTATCAAAGTCATAGTCGCACATGCGCAGATATCTTTGATACACACCTAAGAAATCAAATGAGAAATTCTCCCTCACAATACTATCAAATTCAATCAAACGACACTGAAAATGATCACCATAGCTGCTACTGCTACTGTTGTTGTTCACAAAGGGGCCCAACCCAATGAGATTACCATCTTGGGTCATCCAATATATCATTCCATTGTTGGCAAAGCTATTATTCCAATCAAAAACATACGAGGAAAGGTCTCTTGGAGATGATACAACCGACACTGTCCATTCACCGGTCTCAGAAGAGAAGACTTGAATGGTAATGCCAGAAGAAGTTATTTATGAAGGAATTACTCTCACAACCTTGCATCCGTAATCGTCATTAATATGGATCTTTTGTTCTTTTCGATGATCACCATCTTCCTCTTCATATTTATAGTAGGGCTCACATATGAATCCCATGGGCACAAACTCGTGACATGCCGGGATGCGTGGAAGAGTAACCAGTTGCATGGTGTATGGATTGCAAATGTAGTAATCATGTTGATCATCCTTGCTTGCACAGCACAACACTAAGTCATTCCATGTCCCTAGTACAAATGGATCTTCTTTCAGACTGAGGAAACTCCTGAACTTTTGAAACACATCTTTAGTAAGGAACTCCTCTGCATTGTGGTTTATCAAAGTACAAATTATTGGCGTTCGCTTATCTCTTTGGAGACAAAGAAAGCGACCAGCAAAATAAGGATCAGAGATGAGAGAACACCAACGTCTGCACACAGATGTGCATTGCAAGCAGAATTTCTTGATAGGAAGTCGACATAGGACTTCAACCAACAAGTGATCAGGGAGATCATTGATACTAATATCAGTGGTTTTGATGATGCTCTTGCTGGTAATCTTTTGCATCTTTTCAATTGATATATACCATCATATGCCTCTCCAAATGACATTAAACATACAAGCGTACCAGTGGTGAAACCATCACCGCTCTTGCCGACAAAAGTAAACAAGGATCTACTGATCTAACTGATTAATGTAACGAGTTCCACCCTTGACCTGCAGAAAATACACCAAAATTTTAATGTCTTATGTGTTGCATAACAGAGAACAAAAACAACAGCAATGCACATTAAACCCATCAAGACAACAGTGAAATGCGTACACAAATCCGAATATGCACATCCAATGTCAAAATGAACAATGACATACAGACAACAAATTGCTGCCTTGTTACCCTTGTATTTAGAAACTATCAAGTGCCAAGAAGCATCAAAAATAGACTAGAAGCTTATATCCATACTAATAGCAACTTAACATACACCAATCAAGTATTACGTTACTCACACCACTTGACTTATTCAAATTCAATCAAACACATATAGTTAAGTCTCAAAACTTGATTTCAATTTCTCACAGATTCTTGCCAAGTAGCACCAAGTTTACCTTCAAAAAAATCTAATTTAGTGAGCATGTAGACCTGGATTTGGTTCCTCCAATCAGAACTCGAGGCTGGAGGCTGATGAGATCATTGATTAAGGGAAGAACGAAAGCAAAAGAACACAGATAACTAAGAAGATTTCATATTCATTTCATACCCATAACTGGGGAAGAGATTACAACTTAAAGAGGAAGAGAACAGATACAGACAAAAGGGAGTGCAGCTACTTGGCTCTATGCTACTCAGGAGGTCCTTAGAATTCTGCTGGGTGTCCATAGTAATTACTGCATAGAGACAAAGTGTAGTTGATCCATCTTGGGTTACTGGTAATGAAGGATTAAGAAATGTGATTGCAACAAGGTCTCCCCCCCTAAGAGGGAGCTTGTCCTCAAGCCCGAAACTGTGGAAAGTGGTTCACGATGGTATAGGCATCTTCCCATGTAGCATCTGATTCAGGAAGGCCCTCCCATTGCACCAGCCATTGTGTCACAGAGCGATTTTTCTTCCTTACCACTGCCATGTCGAGGACCTTGGAGGGAATCAATTGGAGGGATCCAGTGTCATCAGTGGGGGGTAGAGTCACTTGAACAGGGATGTGGGCACCGAGTTTCTCTTCAACAATGACACATGAAAAATCGGATGCAACCTGGAGCGTAGAGGAAGGCGCAATTTGTAGGCGACCGTACCTATCTTAGAAACAATCTGAAATGGGCCATAGTACCTGGGAGCAAGCTTGTGAGATGGCCGTTTGATGAGTGACTTTTGCCGGTATGGATGTAACTTGAGATAAACCCAGTCGCCTTCCTCAAAGGTCCGCTCAGTGCGATGTTGGTCAGTCTGCTGCTTCATTCTGTTCTGTGCCATAGCCATGTTGGAGCGGAGAAGCTTAAGGAGATCATCCCGGTTCCGCAAGGCAATGTCCACTGAGTGAACCTTGGCGGTTCCCGGTGTGTACGAGAGAACCGAAGGAAGGGTTCTGCCGTAAAGTGCCTGGTATGGCGTCATGTGAATGGTGGAGTGATAAGTGGTGTTGTACCACCACTCCGCCCAGTGGAGGAGGGACGCCCACTTTGTAGGTTTGTCCGCCACGAAACAACGGAGATAGTGCTCCAAGCAACGATTCACAACCTCCGTTTGGCCATCGGATTGGGGGTGACAGGCCGAGCTTCGGCAAAGTCTGGTACCTTGTAACTTGAAAAAAGCTTCCCAAAACTTGCTGATAAAAATTGGATCACGATCACTGGTGATGGATCTCGGCATACCATGGAGGCGAAAGATCTCACGCACAAAGATGTCTGCAATGTCTGCAGCGGTGTATGGGTGAGAGATGGCAATGAAGTGACCGGACTTAGAGAGACGGTCCACCACCACAAGAATGGCGTTCTTGCCATCTGAACTGGGCAAACCCTCAACAAAATCAAGAGATATATCAACCCACACATCATCAGGGACCGGAAGTGGTTGGAGCAAGCCCGGTGGAGTCACCGATTCTGAGTTTTGGCGTTGACATTGATCACATGCCGCCACAAAGCGCTTCACATCCTTTCGCATACCCGGCCAAGCGAAGCTCCGGGCGAGGCGAATGTAAGTTCGGAGATAACCGGAATGACCACCCTCGAGAGAAGCATGGAACTCATCCAATATCTTGCAGCGCCAATCCGAGGTGAGGGGCACATAGATCTTGCCCTTGTAGAACAACCTGTTTTGGCGCAACTCAAAGTGTTTCTTGGTCTCACTGTTGGCTTTGAGAGCGGTGATGATTGCTGAAGCGGTGGGATCGTCGAGGCAGGTCCGATCAATGGCGGATAGGCTGTCAAATACCGGAGTGGACACACACTGGATCGTGCATAGCTCCAATTGACGTGACAAAGTATCAGCCGCCGAATTTAGTGTGCCAGGTCGGTATGTGATTTTGTAGTTGTAACCCATCAATTTGTATAGCCACCGATGTTGAGAAGGCGTCGAGATGCATTGCTCCAACAGGTGTTTGAGAGGTTGGTGATCGGTGATGATGTTGAAGAAATTCCCCAAAAGATAGTGACGCCATTTGTTCACCGCAAAAAGAATGGCTAGCATCTCCTTGTCGTAAACAGAAAGAGCTTGATTTTGGGGAGAAAGGATCTTACTGAGAAAGGCAATAGGATGACATTGCTGGGAGAGCACCGCACCGATCCCAGCACCACTAGCATCAGTTTCTAGGTCGAATGCAGCTGTGAAATCAGGTAGTGCAAGGACTGGGGCAGATGTAATTGCATGTTTTAGTGCCAAGAAGGCCTGCTCGGATATTGGACTCTAATGAAAACTGTGGGCCTTTAACATGTCTGTGAGAGGCTTGGCCAACATGCCATAATGCTTTATAAATTTCCGGTAATACCCCGTGAGGCCCTAAAAACCCCGTAGGCCTTTAATAGTGAGAGGCTTGGCCCAATCCACAATGCACTGCACTTTCTCGGGGTCCATAGCAACGCCCTCACCGGAGATGACATGACCCAAATAATTAACACTTTGTTGAGCAAAAGAGCACTTAGAGAGCTTCGCTTTCAACTCATTGGTCCGCATGGCTTCCAAAACGAGTTGTAAGTGCTCCATATGGGAAATAAAGTCCTTGCTATAAATCAAGATGTCATAAAAAAAATTAAGACACACCTTCGCAAATATGGCTTGAAGAGCATATTCATCAATGCTTGAAATGTAGCTGGCGCATTGGATAGGCCGAATGGCATGACCAGAAACTCATAGTGCCCATCGTGGGTGCGGAAAGCCGTCTTGGGGACATCCTCGGAACGCATCCGAACTTGATGATACCCGGAGTGGAGATCAAGCTTCGTGAAATAACGAGCGCCATGAAGTTCATCGAGGAGTTCGTCGACCACCGGAATGGGGAAACGATCCTTGATGGTGATGGCGTTCAACTCCCGGTAATCGACACAAAACCGCCAAGTGTTATCCTTTTTGCTCACTAAAAGGACTAGGGAGGAAAACGGACTGCGGCTGTGTTGGATGATGCCTAGATTCAACATGTCCTGGACTTGAGCTTCAATTTCTGTCTTTTGTGAGTGTCCATACTTGTAAGGCCTTACATTCACTGGTAAAGAATTGGGCTGTAATTGTATTCGATGATCAATGGGCCTGGGTGGGGGTAGGCCTACAGGAGGTTCAAAAATATCAGTGAAAGTTGATAGTAGGGATGATAAGATGGGATCCATGTCTGACTCAGTCAAGGCGCGCACTGGAAGTGGGGACTCGAATGGATCTGGAGGAAAACAGTCAAATAGCAATTTGTCGTCCTCCGAAGTACGCCTGTTGTCCTCCGAAGTACGCCTGGCGGTAATTCCCCGTAGTAAATGGCGTTGTCCCCTTGAGACAAAAGCCATAATTTTATCTCTGAAGTGCCAGCCAATGTAGCCAAGTGTGTCCAACCACTCTGCCCCCAGTACCAGATCACAGTCTGCCACAGGTAACAGAAGAAAGGAACTCGTGAATTGGTATCCTTGCATCTCAACGGTCACTTTGTGGACCACACCAGAGGGAACGACAAGGTGGCTTGAGGCCGATGTGAAGCGCGACACCGCCGGTGGGTAAACCGGCATTCCCAATCGGTGCGCCACAGCCGGGTTTAGAAAATTGGTGACGGACCTGCAATCGATGAAGACCAAAATGGGTTGGCCGTTGATTGAGCCATGGATTCGCATCACCTCACTGAGTTTCGTGGTGGTGATGGCGTAGAGCGGCAATGCCGGGTTCGGGTCCGGGGTGGTCAGAGGTTGTGTATCATCCTCTTGTCGAGGTTCCTCAATCTCAAGTGGCTCCTCCTCTAGGCTCGGTCCTTCCAAGATGGCCATGAATGTCTGTTTACAGACATGGTTCTCTGAATACTGTTCGTCACAGTTGAAGCAAAGGTTCCGGGCTCAACGTTCGCGTTGTTCCGGTGTGGAAAAATGGCGAAACGATCTGAATGGTTGTGTATTTTGGGGAGTTGTTGGTGGTGGTCTAATATGGGTGGTGGTGGTGGTGGTGGGTGTATGTGGTTGAATGGGAGAATTACTGGTTGGTGTGTGAGAGGTGAAGGAGGAGCGAACGGGATTAGGTTGAGCAAAAGGGCGGTGGCGAAAGGGATTGGGAGGGCGAATGGCGTTGTTTCGAGTTTCATAGCAGCGTGCTAGACGTTGAGCATCTGCTAAGGTTGCAGGATTCATAGCACGGACATCATGGCGGAGCTCGGGTCGAAGACCATCGATAAAGATGGGAATGAGATCGCTCTCGGCCCAATCTGGAGCGCGGCAAGAGAGTTTGGTGAAGGAGTTGATGAACTCATCGACCGAAGCGGTCTGTTGTAGGTGCGCCAAGCGGCCTTTGAAATCTGAGGCAGTCCCCGCACCGAAACGACTCAACAGAGCTGCAGACAACTCCTCCCATGTCAGATTGGGATGACGTTGTTCATACGCATTCATCCAAATCGACGGGTCCGGGCCGAATAAGCTTGCCACGGTTTGCACTCTGTCATGACCCGGAACATTGTTCATACGGAGGTAGCGCTCCGCCATCGCTAGCCAACCCATAACATCGTCGCCATTGAAGCGAGGGAGCTCAATCTTTGGAGGGCGATAGTGGTTTTGTGGTGGAGGATGGTAATAGTGATACTGAGGTTGGGGCGGGATGAATTGTGGATGTGGTGGTGTGAGTACGGTTTGGGATTGATGCGGGGGCTGTTGTTGTGGTTGTGGTGGTGTGACAGTGGGTTGTGGTGTGGAGATTGGGAGTTTGTGGTGGAAAGGAGCCAAAAGAGATGGCTGGGGTAGAAGGGCTTCGAACTCCCTGGGAAAGGTTGGGTTGCGGGGATGGTGGTGGTAGCGCGATGCTGTTCTCCAAAGATTGAGGTCGGTGTAGCTGACTGGTGACCAACGTTGTAGCTCAGGAAACCAACGCTAGGAGGAGGCCCGGTGGAAGGAGCTGTGGTAGGTGCACCCGTTGAGACGTTGTGAACCGCCTGATTCATCCACAAATTCTGGATTGCCGCAAACTGATGTGCCATGAGAGTCTGGCTACGAGCTATTGCCGCAATGGAGGAGTGGAGTTCCTCGTTCTGAGATTGGAGAACCTCAGTTTGGTCGTGTAGGCTGTCCACAGCGGCTTGAAATGTGTGCAGCTGATCTGTGGAGATGGTGTAAGTGTTTGATGGGGAGGAGTGGGTAGGGGTAGCATGGCGGGGTGGTGTTTGGGTGTTGGGTTGTGGGATGGTTGGAATCCTACCCTCAGAATTAGGGAGGGAAGGGCGGGGATTTTGGATGCCTCGCATCGGAACCAAGCTCTAGATACCACTTGATGAGATCATTGATTAAGGGAAGAACGAAAGCAAAAGAACACAGATAACTAAGAAGATTTCATATTCATTTCATACCCATAACTGGGGAAGAGATTACAACTTAAAGAGGAAGAGAACAGATACAGACAAAAGGGAGTGCAGCTACTTGGCTCTATGCTACTCAGGAGGTCCTTAGAATTCTGCTGGGTGTCCATAGTAATTACTGCATAGAGACAAAGTGTAGTTGATCCATCTTGGGTTACTGGTAATGAAGGATTAAGAAATGTGATTGCAACAGAGGCCTCCAATCTGGAGAGATGCAGTTTAGAGAACATTAATCAATCAACTAGAGGAAGTAGTAGGGTCGTCGATAGTCGGTGTCGATGGCTGGGTCATCGATTGTTGAGGTCAAAGGCCGGGTGTCGATTGCCGACATCGAACTAGTCTTTCGCTGCAGCAGATCGACGCCGGAGAGCTTCGAGGCAGCCAACGGTCGAGAGAGAGAGAGAGAGAGAGAGAGAGAGAGTCTGAAGGAGGGGCAAATTGGTATAGAAAAATGTAAATGTTTGGCTGATGGGAAGAGACCTTAAGGTCTTTAATCTCACGTTCTTTTTTGTAGTGGGAAAAAAAAATCTTTACAATCTTTAAAATCTTTAGTTAACCTAAACCCTAAATCCTAAACCTTTTATTGACTAAATGTTCTCTGGTCGATATTTGACCAGGTGAATGAGTTCTACATCTATCACTTGTTAAATTTACAAGGCCTTGTTAATTGATGTCTTCACAAGCCCAACTTAGTCGTCAGTCTTTTTTGTTATTTTTTTTATTGTTTTTCACTTTATCTCAGTTATTTTGAATACCGTTTTTCGTTGGTTGTTTTTCTTTAACATTTTTGTCTTTGTATTTTCTTTTGCTATTTGTGAGTCAAACTCACAACCTCCCACTTACTAACAAGTGTCTATGTCGCTAAATCAAATGATATTTCTTCTGTATTTCAGATGCAGTATTTTTCATGTTAAAATTCTCTAAAAAAAGGCACTAAAACATAGAAAAATAATATTATATTGTAACCAAGAAAATATTACTTTTAGAAAAATAGAGAATTACTGGGAACATGGCCCTTCTACTAAGGTATCCCTTTATTATGACTTATATGAGAGATTGAGCATTGGACCATCTTTTATATCATACTTTTTAATCTTAACTGTTCAGTTTTTATGTCTTAATATGTAGATCACTTTTGTAAAATTTCATCAAAATTAGTGATCGTTAAGATGATCAAAACTACGAGTTGCATGAACGGTTCAGGTTTGGCAGATTTGATTCATTCATTGATTTAAGCTAGTTCAAAACCTTAACAATCACCAAAATTTCTAAAATTTTGTAGGTTTGATACACTCATATAGACCTACAAAATGAACGGTGAAGATGTGATTTTGTGATCGAAAAGCTTATCATCCCCCATCCCTCATATAAGTTACAATAGGGGATCCCTTAGTGGAAGAACCTTATTATTGGGAAAATATTTTAGGATATTCACCTTGTTTGTCCTCGGTCTAATGCTGTTAAGAATATGAATTTTGATTCCATGTAGTGATAGGTTACCAAGTTAGAACAGGGTGATGTTTCATTCTACGTACTTAAAAAGTATCGTTTAATTCCTTATATACACCAATGAATAAGATGACGATTATCCGATCTGTTTGCTACCTCTCTTTACTTATATAGTTTCTCCTTTTAAAAAACGAAAATCAGTGGATACCTCTATAAAACCCTAAAATCCCCGATTATATTCATCGAAACCAAGGTAGAGCTAGCTCCGCTGCTCTGTCAAATTGGTAAATTATCCATGTCAGCCATTGGATTGATTCCACCCTCTGCTTCTTCTGGTCATATCCATCAGTCTAAACGTTCCAAACCCATGAGTGATACTAGTTGTTTTGACGATCTCCCTGAGGATGTATTTGCTGAAATCCTTTGTCGACTTCCTTGCCATAAACTACTTATCCGATGCAAGCGTGTGTCCAAACGTTGGAACAGATTTGTCTCGTTTCTCTTATGTGATTCTAATTTTATCAGTAGGTTTATACGCCTCAAGCATGATAGTAAAACACCAATAATTCGTGGTCCCTTGAATTCCGAAGGAAACAAATTTCGTGTCACCAAAGTTACCACAATGAAGATGATAGCAGAGGAATTGATTACCGCAGTGACCATGGGAGTAAAAAATTCATTGTCCAGAATGGAAGGTAATGCAGGGGATGAAGCACTAATTACAACAGCAGACTTCGCTGCCATTATGGCCAAAACAGTTGAGCAGTCACTTAGTGTGATTTCCTCCAAGCCTTGTGGGGGTATAAAATTTCGGCTTGGACCCCCATTTAATGAATTAGGCCCGATCGATGGTCAAAGCCCAAGATGAACACTATCATGATAAACAACGTGAAACATGATCGTTAATGGAGAACATGCTCCTCCCACTACTCCCACTACAACGGGAAGTGAGGACCAAGAAATAAAAGGTCTATTAATTCACACGCTTATGGAGAGGAATGGAGGAGAATGGAGAGGAACAATCATAGATAACAACGGTAATAAGTATCGAACCGATTTCTTTTATTGTACCTGCTTGAATCGAAATTGACTTGGGCGTCGGAGTGTGTATTTTTTTTGTCAGGTACCTTCTCCCCATGATCAATCGCAATACGGATGCGTCCAAGGCTTCTCAAGAATCAAAGGAGAGTGATTTATGTTGGGTAATCTCTCTCCCGAAATTTTTTGCACCAACAGTCGTACAGTAAAAGCAAAAAACAAAACTACAAAGAGATACTGATAGAACAACAGGTGCAGAGATATATATATATATATATATATATTTATATATTGAGAAGTAATTGAACTAGCCAATATGTATATTTCTCCCGTAGGTGAGATCCGCTTGGTTTGAATTCAGAATTCTTGAAGGTGTAATTTATTTTTCTTTTTCATCTCTTTCGAATAAAGATCAATCTGAATACCAGTTGATTTTCTGTTTAGCTGACCATCCAAGAGTCCGAAGCCTAATTGCGTTTCTTTTCAATCAGTTAGAAATCAGGAGATGGAAACTTTTGTAAAACCTCTATTTGAAGAACAAAGGAAAATATGAAACGACAACCTCACTATCTCATCCAAATTAACCAACCGCACTCAGATAAATCACATTTGATGCAGCAAGTTTAAAAAAATAGAAAGTAATTCGCGCCAGTAGAGTCAGTTTTAGGGTGATGATGGTGAAAGATTATGGCTTTAAGGAGACTCTTGCACTAGCTAGCCAGCTTGAAATTACTGACAACTCTCTTCACTAGCTCAATGTGAAAGCATTGGTGTTAGATGATCGAGCATCTCTTGCATGCTTATTACTCCGGGAACATACCGCCTCATGATGGTTAAGGTTGCCGGAGTACCACCAATTCAGAAGGCATGCTTCCACATTTCTAGTTCTATTTCTGTTAAAGATGTTACGACTTATGAGGGTTCAGAGCTTTGCTTCTTCCTTCTTCTTTTTTCATGTGCAACTTCAGACTTCAAGTCTTCAGAACCTTTTTTATTTTTTATTTCTTTAGATCCCTTAGTGAAGAGGGTTATTGAGGTAGTGATGTAAAGGATGCTTACTTAATAAGAGTTTGCAGACTAGTTTCATTTTCTTGCTAATTTTGTTATTGTTAAAACCCTCTGTATAATATCCATTCAATTTATAAATTTTATATTACTAGAGCATCTGGAGGCATGTTTTCTCTCTATTTCTTAGGGAGATGAGATGCTTGAACTGAAATGAAGTCTTTGTAACTAGAGTAGCCAATGAGATATGCAATCGGGTGCTTTATGACATGGACAGTTTCAGTGTCATAGTCATGGAAATTGGTTTACTTTGAATCAAGCTGGCAAGGGTTGGAGCTTCAGGAATGTTTCCATAAAGAAAATAACAGCTCATGACTCTGTCACATGGCTCTATCTGTCACTAGTCTCTCTAAACAAGCGTACAGAGTATATGGTATTCAAATAATTGACCCGAATTAGCAAGTAAAAGCAGTTAGAGCAAGGAAATCTGGAAATGCAAAAGAAAAGGAAAGAAATCTTATATAAATCACTGAGTTTGAATTACATCAGTTTTCCAGCCAGGAAGCACAAGATCTTGAGACATTAGTCAATGCTATAAATCTATACAAGAGAAGAAGAAAAAAACAAAAAACAAAAAAAGTTAACACTGCTCTGGCAGGTGGCATATGAACATGGTATTCTGCTCTGCCGAGTGAGCATAATTCAATTGAAAATACTTATTCATGATTATAATGGCAGATGACAAGAAAGAATTCACAATCATTAGTACAGGTATAGAAGTTTCTAGAAGGACAACCACACAATCGCTATAGCTGTTTTGTAAAGGAGGATATTGCTTGGAGATGAGAACCATGTACAGATTTACGTGGTGAGCAGAAGAGGCAGATTGTTCATTACTGAACTAATACACTAAATGCCATAGGTTTTAAGTAACACGGCCAAAGAAAAGCAGGATCATGAAGAAAACACAAGGGAAGCTGTTGTGTATGGCTTTAACAATACCATAATTGATGCAGATAATGTGTTGTGCCGCGACAAGTCACAGGAGTCTGTACACGTGGTATCCCACCAATCTATGAAAGCCAACAGGAAAATATAGCTTTCCAACTCTTGCATTTAAAGATATAGCAAACCGTAGCAAAGAAAACCCTGAAGAAAATACAAGGGAAAATTGGGAGACTAGAATAAGACATAACAAGATATCAACATAAGCAGGAACACATCCGAATAATAGTACAGCAGAAGATTTTCTACCATAACAGCGTCCAAGGGTACAAATATACAAGTGTAAGTTGCATATAGTGGACACCTTGTGGTTCTAGGTAGTTTTTTAGAAAAGACAAAGCTTTCTTCCTTGACATTCTTTTGTGTCCTTATATTCTGCTATCCTATATTTTATTCCAGTCATAATCTATACTATCTGATAATCAAGAACCTGAAAGAGAAATTATTGTGCTCCTAATACCTATGAGTATTAATAATAGTAACCTATGTACCTCCCTTCTTATTGATGTTTTGAACAATCATTAGATTATGCCTCTCATAGTCTCATCCAATCTAGAGTATCTAAAGCTACCTTATCCCGGGATAACTCGTAAAATTCAGAACAAGTTTCTTTTTAAAAAGTAAGGTTCTCTCATTTACTCTATGAAAAGAGAAGCTCTACATTAGTGTTGTGGGGATCTTGACCGGACAAACAGGAACTTATGGGGATACTGAACATGTCAATGAAACTTGGTGAGGAGGCCCAAATCTATGGATGGCCTTGGAATAATGACATATTTTGATATTAACTAAACAAAAATGACCTGGATTGTGGGCTCAAATTCACAGACATGTAAATCTAGAAAGTGAATCTGTTCTAAGCAACAACTTGGACAATAAAGAGAATCTCACTCATACTTGAAGATGAGCTAATATCCATGAAAAAAAATGAAAAAAAAAAAAAACCGAACAGAGGCATGATCTGGGGACTGGCAGTGGTCTTCAAGTAAATTTCTGGAGTGATACCGGAGTTATAATGATCTCTTAACTGACTCGGTTGAGGACATCCTTAATGTTAAGCTGCGGATTTCATCAAAGATAGCTGGTGAAGCTCATAAATTACATGATCTTTTCCCTGATGATATTGTCCAACACATCATCATGTATTCCCGCCGGGCTGCTGATCGCATAAACAATATGGAGGACAGAGATATTTGCACTAATTTTCTAATGTCAATATAGTGTACAATCCACTTATCAACTGTTCCTAGGGGAGAGGATTGACCTGACGCTCTGAGATTTTTTATTTGGGCCTTTCACATCCTTATTTAAGTGTTTTCTCTGAACTATCTCATAAGTTAAGCTCTTGTACAATGAGTGAAGTGTTAAAAGGAGTCTTATTAGTTACTACTGATTCCTGTTGTATTTTCTCTTGCCCTGTGACTAATATGTGTCATATCTGCTCAACTGTGATAAAGCTACGAGAAAGTGTTGCAACTCTTTGATATTCCTAACAGGCTAATTGACAATAAACCTGTGCTGCTTGCAAATCTTCATACTACAACTCTTCTGCTGATTCTTTTGAATGGTGCTCTATGTGTTGTCTTCATCATTTGGTACATCTGAAGTGGCAGTACAATAATATATATGTTTGAAACTTTGCATGACTCCTCCTTTTAAGAAGTTTGTTCTGCTTGCTGTACAAAAAAAGGGTAGCAGACTAGCAGCAAACCAGCCTCTAACATAGATGGCTGTCACTCTCCTCAATTCAGTGAAATTGGGGCTGGTGGTGGCTTTAGAGATTAAAATGGGGAATGTTTGCAGGTTTTAAGGTTTGCAGCTGATGTGGGGAAATGGCAGGTTCTTGACGTTAAAATCTGGGTTTGTTTTTTTATGCTTAAATTTGCAGTGGATAAAGGTACTTCTGAGATCCTCATTCAGATGGATTCAGCCATTGCTGCTCAACTTGTGGCAATGGATAATAATGTTAGCAGTTACCTTGCTACCATTATTGGATATTGCAGATTATTCATACAAAGCTTCACCTTTTGTGATCTTAAACACATCGTCTGGGAGAATAAAATTACTGCAGACCGGTTAGCCAACTGGAGCCATGGCCTTGACTTGGAAATCATATTCTGGAACCCTCTCTTTATGTAAAAACCTAAGGGATTCTAGGGCAAGGAATGTTTTGATTTGGTACCAAGTGTTTTTTTTTTTTTCCTTAATTGTTACCCCCACCCCCTCCCCACCCAAAAGAAGAAGCAAAAGAAGGCAAGAGCATCTGAAGTACATGTGAAATCAAAAGATCCATAAAAGAGAAAGAAAAGCTTACAATACAGGAAGAAGTACGTCGATGATCAAGAAAGCAAATTCTTAAAAGTAACAAGATAATACAAAAAACCAGTTGGAGAATATGAAATTGCTTACATGATAATCTAGCAGGAGAAAGACTTCCAACTAATAAAGGCCCAACATTCTCAGCTCTGTCACATGGTTGGGGTCTAGCTCAGGGGCATTTTTATTATCTTCTCGGTCTTCTACAACATATTCCTGGCATTATAAAGTTTCTTAATATATCGGTCAAGAGATAATTGCTTAAAAGAACTAGGTATACATGATAACCATTCCCTTTCACAACTTCAATAAACTGAAATTAAACTAGTACTATTGAAACTCCAAAGTAACAGCTGGTGCAATCAATAAGCAATGCCTTCCTAAGGAAACCAACCATGGACCAGTGAGGCAGTGAACAAAAACACTCTTTTTCAGAAGCAAGACAATATCATTGGCAACAAACCTTCAGATTACAATATATTAAAGTACAAGTTCATCTATGTTAGAATAATTACACTGATCTTTGGTACATGCTGTAGCATTCTGGCTATGAAATTATGAAGTATCATGTTAACATAACTATATTGTTAATAGTCTACTGAACAAATTTACTTCTAACATAATTGAAAGACAGAAATATGAAGAGTTCGAATATCATTATTAGACAGATGCCAGTCAAATTCAGTACGCATTCATAGTAAGATCAAAGGATGAGGTACAATACCTTTGTTAATTCTTGTTTGGCAAGAACATGGTAGTGACGTTCATTGATTCTCTGTCCACATATTATGGCTATGAAGAAACCATAAAGCAAACCCACCAAAACAATAGCTAGGACTGCAAACAAAATAACCACTTCTTTATCATATGAAATAGGCAACTTTGCTCACAGTAGCAAATATCAATAATAATAACTTTTGACATTATATATTGCCCCAGGAAATAATATTCAACTGTTGTGCGGTGATACAAGAAAGGATGTGAAAGAATAGTTTCAGATTCTTATGACCGGTGATTATCTGAATGTATGTGTGCCCACGATCATGTCTTACTTAGTGTTGGTGACAAAACATATATTAAAGGTCAGCGGGAGGGCAGTAGTTAGAGTACCAGCCATGGTATAAAACCCATAAGGGTGTTCTTCGTAACCAAACATTTCCCGTAGTTCCTCTCCGTAAAATTTGTATACCATCACTCCCAAGAATGCCACAATCTGATTACAAAAAATAGTCAAAGAGTTTCATCAGGTCAATACTAACAAGGAAGTTTTATCTTTTGGACCAATAGAACCTAGTCATTACTGATTTGAATTCTTCTAGTTACTAATATTTGGAAAATTTAAATAGAAGTACAATTTCTTTCATCAGTAGTAGCATCCTAGAATAATTTTTGAAAAGCTGTAGCATCAAATAAAGGTTCACATAAACTGGTCTTGCTAATTATATTTGATAGTAAAGTTTCATTTCTAGTTTATTTTTTCTGTCCCTTGAAAAGTTATGACAGAATTTAGGAAAGCACCAAAAAATTAAAAGGTGGGGGAGAATACCTATTTGATAAAATGATATTGATTACAGTAAACTTTTTGTTAACATACCAGTTGAACGATAATGAAAATGAACGCATGGTCCCTAGCAACAAGAAACTGAAATTTCAATCTCAACCACCAGCGATCTGGAGGTACATTAGCTCGTAATATGAACATTTCCCTGCATTCTGTACAATGAGCAAAAGCGAAGCCCTCCTGAGGAAACAAAAGAAATGGATAATCAACACAAGCAAAATGTTTGGAGAAACCGATACCAGGCCACTGAAAATTGATGTGACTGCATTTGTATAAAGTCCTTTAAATCTTAATAGGATAAAGAAAAAAAAATACAACCATGTTAACACAGTAATATACAATTGCATTATTCTAAAGGCATGCATTATGAACAAAACATCTGCAGATCACAAAAGAGCCAGCGATGAGGAAAGAAATGCTCACCTTTGTGGACCTCCAGTTATCAAGACATGATCTATGAACATACTTCTGGGTACCTCTGCAATGGCATGGAGCAATTAAGTCTTCTCCTGAAAAATAAACAAAAACATACACTCTGAGATACTCGAAACTCAAGCCAAGAAAACAAATATAGATCGAAACACATACTGAACTCTGTGACCTGATAACACACTTGTTTATTCATACCAACTGAATTCTCTCGAACAACAAAATCCAAAGATACAGAAGATATAACAAGATTTCCAAGAAGTAAGGACCTTCATTATCAAGGCAAATACGGCATTGCGGTTGCTCTGAATTCACCAACTTAGAACTCTCATTAACATCTAGATTCTGCGACTCTACATCAGTAACGGCAATGTCACCAAGCACAGCTGTAATTTCACACGAGGACGAAGCTTCTGATAGTCTCTGTGGATTGTCAGACTGACTCAAGATGGGTTCACACTCCGAACTATCATCCCGACGACTATCATTTGATTCTAATTGCATGGCGACGGATGTCGAGTCAGGAACAGAAAGAAAAACTCATTGCTGGAGCTATAGCTCCTACAGACCATTTCAGTCCAAACTACAAAACCTATCAAATAGAGAAAAATGTACAGCAATCAGGCAATTCAAATCACATTGCAGTACACAATTAACAATAAACAACAACAAAAAATCCAAACCTATAAATTGGTTCAATTCTCCCTCTTTCTGAATTTGGCAATTAAAATTCTACAAATTTTGCATAAAGATTCAAACTTTATGCTCATAGCACCAACTTGAGACCCAGCTTTCAAGTTTTCTAATCACATCTTTACCTCAAAAAGCTTGGATTACATATAAAGATGCTTCCTTTCTATAAATAATTAATAATAACTAATCCCCAAGAAGCGATTAAAAATCATATAACCTAATTGGAATCCGAAAATGTGATACAGAATCAAAATTGGAGCTGCAATTGGATTTTATGGAAGGAGGGTTTACCTGAAATTGAGCAATTGTGGAAGATCGGGATGGGGCTCAAACAATGCAGGCATTGATTGGAGGAGTTAAAATTGTTGAATTGAAATTCTAGGGTTCTTAAGGGGATTCAACTGGAAATGGTGGACTTTATCAATTTTGGGGTTTTTTTTTTTTTTTTCGGGGGTTAATTTTTTTATTCTCTTCGTCTTTGTAACTGAAGACACGACTTTGAAAGCATGGACATGTTTCTGGGCGTTAATTCTGTTAAATTTTTATTTTTATTTTTTGGAATTATAGCATCTCAATTATCGTGATTGATCCTGCCGACCAATGAAATGGAAGCAGGCGGAGCCGTAGGGGTACTTTCCGTTTTGTCTCCTGTAAATGTCGGGGTCTTTTCGGTATGAAATATTGTAAGCAAGAGTTCTGATTGGCGAATAGTTCTGTTTATTTTTTATTTTTTAATTGTGGATTTGTGGGAAGAGATTACAATCTCAATCATCGGGCATTAGAACAACATTTACACACGAATGCGAGTGAATTTCTGGAAATTTAATCAAAAATAAGAAATTCTCAATTTCTTAAGACTGTTTCCTCCGTTTGGATTCTTAATTATCCCGTGGAATTAGCAATTTTCACAGGAAAATAATCGTGGAATTTGAAAGCTTAAATTCTCGACTTGAATTCCTCACAAAATAGGTGTCATTTGCCAATTCCCTTGACTGAGGTTAGTTTATATACAAATTTTTCTCATTTTAAAACTTTACATCATAAAATCCAAACAACGAAATTCTCAATTAATGAAATTTAAATTCATGGAATTGTAATTCCCATGATTTTAAAATTTTTATGAAAATTGAAATTACTTTATCCAAACACAACGCTAAAGTCTACCTGAACTTAGAATGACCCGGTAAGAAGATTCGGTGAAACGACATAGAAGCTATAGCAAATTATTACTAGATAATATGAAATCATAATTAAGCAAGCCTACACGAAATTTTTTATTTAAAAAAAAAAAAAAACTACTTATGATAGAAATCACACTAAATCAAAAATATAATTGATAGAATACGACCGTATTTATGAAGTTCACAAATCGAGTTTAATTACAAATACTATTTTGATGATATCTTAATCTTCAAATTCTTCACCACGATGGGTACGAAAAATGACACAAATTTTACATAAAGTTGAAACGTCGTGCCCCTATTCAGTATAGATTATGAAAGGGATACAATTTTTCTTGAAGGGTTTCTTGGGGTACACAATTTTATAGTTTTAGTCCAGCAATCTAATAGGAAAACAAAAGTGGAATCTCAGTACAGTGTCTCTCTGTAGTTCACAGGAAAATCTTTGAAATGAATTGTAGACAATGCTGTGAATGTACAAAGAATAAATGGTTACAACATCAGTCATTCACTTTGAAAGGTTACACTCATAAGTTGACACAGAAGGGTACTTGAAAAATCATGTGAGGCAAAAGAGGCCTAGTTAATTATGAGGTTAGCACATCATATCATGTAAATTAGTAGTGATCACTTGCACTTTGAATCTCTACCAAAACCAACAAGGGAATAATATCAATCACACTTTGAGTGCTGCTCCTGATGAGGATCTGTTTTCTAGTTGATAGGGAGACTTGGTACAGCAGTTGCAGCATCTCTCTATAAACCACTCTAACCTGTTTTCAAAGCCATAGAACAGCTAGCAGTCAAACTCTAGTAAACCATAAGTTAACTATGCTGAGAAATTTACCCTAGATAAAAAAGAAGGGAGGGACATGCAGTTGACTTTCTTTTCTTGTGTTTGGAAGGGTCAATGCAAATATGCAATGCCTAGCTAGCTACCAGTCAATGAGCTGTTAAAGGTTGTTTTTGGGTCTAGGATTTGCTCAACTTTGACTGGTTGGTGTAGGAATTGATCTTAGAAAAGGCATGCTTCTCAAATGAAAGAGAGCATAGAATGAACCTAATAGTCATAAACACCTATCAGCAAGGTCTTCTGCAAAGATCAGTTGCCTCAGTTTGCAGCATTGCATATGAAATCACTTGATGTTTAAAAATGTAATACTATTCTAAATTTCCAGAATCTGGGTTGTTTCTAAACGTATGGTTTCACAAAATATTCACAAATCCTGTAATGGAAGCTACACATACTAATTTTACTAAATCGTTGAATGCACCTGTTTTAATGTTCTTCTTTCTTTTCCCCCCATAAAATGCCTATATTGGAAGGTCACCATCGACATAAATTGTGATAATGACTACTGATATTAGAAATGTGTTAGCCCCCTTGTTTCACAAATCCTAAATGGTATGCTAAAGAAAATCGATCACTTTTTATTTCATCACATTCATGGTCACCACTGCTGTCTAAAATTTGTAATGAGAAAGAGGGGGACTTACAAGTCAGTAAGGCAGGAGCTCCTGGACTCCAAATGATCCGGTGGCGGTCTACTATAATCCAAGGAAAATGTTGACGATGGCATTTTAGGACTAGGATGCAGCTTCTCAGGGAGGAGAAGAGGGAGCAGATTCTCGGCAGACGTGTGGCTCGAGGGAGGGGAGAAAGGCGGCGAGGGAGATGGAGACGGCGAGAATAGGTACTTTTGGTTGCCGGGTCCAACGCTGATGGGAAGTGGTGAAGGAGGTGTTGGAGGTGATGATGTTGGAGAAGCATAGAGTGGTTTTTTCTCATCATCAGCCTCCATTGGAATGAAGCTCACAAAGAAGAATGGTTTGTTCTGTTTTTCTTTATTGGCCTTGGAGAGTTGTAACTAGTGCCCCCCTTGTTCTCCTTTCCCGGGAGTTTGTGTTTGTTTGAATCATAGGTATAAACCTAACGGTCATGGGGATGCTCTTGTTCGATCATCTGCTCACTCATATATATATTCTTGCATTCCAATTAGGTAAGTTAATGTTCTTCTTCGGCTTTTAGTTGTACTTGGTAGTTGCTAGTTTCTATACCTTGGGATAGCTTTGACTATTTTGTTTAGTATTGCTTTATATTATCCGATAAAATATTATCTGATAAAGTAGTTTAGGGTTCACGTCCAAAACCAACAAGATAAGGACACATATGAACGTAAAGGGACAAATTAAACCGGACGTGGGATTGATATCTCAACATTTTCTTACGGTAAACTATCATGTTAGGTGTATGATGTAATCTACCCCTCTCGGTTTACCAACCTTGAAGTTTCACCAAACATTACAATAGGCTAAAATACCAGTAGTCAGCTGTTTGTTACTTACTTGGTTACTTTACACTTCGTTTTCCTCATTAGATAAGAATGAAGGTGAACATAGGAATTGGCAAAACTAACGTACGTACACCGGTGAAATGCACATCCCTGCTAGCTAAACCAAATGTGCAAAGATGAGTGCAGTAGCTATGTACACATTATTTCCATTAGTTCATAACTTCATATAAATATGACGTTGTTGATCGATCTTCTCTTTGTTTATCACATTTATAATCGCATGCTACAAGTGCAAGTTGTTGATCGATCTTCCTCATTATTCCGGTAACTGCCTCTGCTGTCTTGACTAACTAGCACTCAACTGACTCAAGTACAAGTTCCACTCAACTAACTAGCACTCAACTGACTCAAGTGCAACTGACTCAATTGATCACCCGGCCGGCTCAATCCACAACATTGAACTAAGCTTTTGCCGCTCTATAAGAACTGTGTAGATTCTCCTGAAGTATAAGAACTCTGATAAAATCACTAGTTTGTTCCAGACTGAGAATAGGCCATGCTTGAGGAGTATCCAGGCCCGCACCTGAGGTGAGGCCTAGAGGGCTAGGCCGTCACCTCAAGCACCACAAACGGAGACACTAAAGTTTTTCTATATATATGCATGTACATGTATATCATTTTCATAAAAACCCTAAACATTTCTTCTTTCTCGGTTTCTCACGTATATTCTCAGGCGATATTAGAAAACTTCATAGATTCATACGCAAGTTGCACATTTATGTTTTTATATGTATCTTGTAATTTACGGAACATTTTTTCTTTTTTCTTTTTTCTACAATTGTCATTAGTTTTTTTTTTTTTTTTAATTAGCCTTTAGAGGGCACCATTTTTAGAATTTGCCTAAGATCTTTAAATCTTTTAGGTTCGGCTAAATATACAAATTAAGCTAGACCATTTATTTTTCTAACACATTAGTCCAGAACCATTTAACACTTGCTTGATCAAATAGAAGAAGAAGCATCAGATCTCCTAAAACTAGCATTCTTTCCTTCCTATGAGATAGAAAGAACATGTGATGCCTTATAAAGAAAATTTATTAAATGAAAAACAGAATAGCTAAGAGGGGAGCCAAAATCCCCACAAGAAAAGAAAAAAGGAAAAGTTGTTTGAGCCCTAGCCTCCCTCATTAAATGGAGAGGGACATATATTATCCAAGCTATTAAGGGAACACCTCGTTTATCAATGTTTTAACATATATATTAGTAGCCATACTAGAAAACTAATAAAACCAATAAATATCACCCCAATAACAGCGTTGCATGTTCGACGCTTGATTTTGTCACGTCTAGTTTCTGGAAATCTATGATCTCGCAGTAGGTCGTAGTGTTCTTCCAGCCTTGCAAGCTCATCCCGATCCTTGATTGAAGCGATGCACTCATCATATTCCGAAGGTAGTCCTTTAAGTACACGAGAAACAACTTCGCGGTTTTCCGGTGCATGAAGGCCATCGACAATACCTTTCGCTTCACTGACGTATGTCCATTTGCATGAGTAGGTTATGGATTTCAACATCAGATTTTCGAGGTGATCCTTAAGCTGTTTCACGTGAGTCTTTGCCTCTTAAGCAAATATGACTTCAAAGATCAACCATAGAGCTCTTCCACTTGTGCATCAAACTGCATGTTGGAGTAGTAGTTCTTGAGATAAGCTATTGATCACAGCCAGGAGTGTCTGGTCCTTCTTAATCCTATGTGCATAGGCAGGGCTTTCGATTTCATATCAATTTCATCGAAATCCACCAAATCATCGTATTCCTGCACAATCATAGGCATACGAAGATAGTACCATGGTCCTCCCCATAGCACTCGGTTTCGATCACGCTTGAGATCAAACGAGAAGAGGAACAAACCGGCAGGTTTGGCCTGAATTTTAAATTTTCCGTTTAGTATCCAGTATACGCTTGAAAGTCTGTTGGATCAACTCGCTTCGAAATTAGAGGCTTGGCGAGCAGATAGGATTGCGTATTGCGGTGTTTACTAAAGTTCTGCCAAATCGAAGACACAAAACTTTAGTAAGTTGTACTTAAAGAACACATAAACCATATATAAACTAACATACAGTTGAATGAATTGCCATAGAAGCTAACATGGACCAAAAAAAACACTTGCAATGTATTGGTTGGTTTATCCACATGTAATCGTTATAGAAGGTTGGGTATCCACTTTTAAATCACTGTTTATCTCTGTCACACATGCTGGCGTGTGCAAACCCACATTAGTAGTTAGAGAGGACACCAAGCTACCTCTCAGTAACTATGGCGCCTTACAACACCCCAAAATACGTAGGAGGCTAATTATTGAGTGCAGCTTCCTCAATTTATGAGATGACAGCCCGCATGGCTTGTAACTTCGGATATAAGAATACTATATATTATAAGTTCATAAATGGGAAAATATGTGGAAATAATCAACTGCAATTGAGCAAACGTTTTACCATGCCATCACAAGTCAAGCAGCCTTTAAATGGCAATGGTATATGAAGATCTATGGCAAATGGTAGATGAACCAACTCAGAGTGATTATCAGCTATAGCATTTGCAACACACTAAGCTGTCTCCCTCTCCCCACTGCAGGAGTAATCATCAGATAAATAAGATGTTGGGAAAATAACAGAGCTTTAGCGAAACACTAGAGATTTTTGCTTATTTGTGGGCTACACATTCTATTTGGACATAATACCAGAAATCTTCCCTCAAATATTTTGACTAGTTTGGACACTTAAAAAATATCATAAAGTACTATTGGAAGTGATATCATAATATTTCCCTCGTATATTTTGGCTACTTGACTACTAAACCAAACGAGACTATTTGGATAGATGAGGATTCTAAGACATGCACCATTTATTACAATACATTACTAGACAAAATTTCTCACAAGCAGAGTTTTATGACCATATTGCCTCTCTACGAAAAAATTAAGAATGCCCATAAAAATAATTGCAAACCTTTTCAAGGTTCAGCATACATGTGAGGCCAAAAAGCTACATCTGGAAAATTCAATGGAGCTTTAAAATCTTTTGATTCTCTATAACGATGTAATAGCTCATTGCATTTATGGTTTCAGACTTGAAACTGAATTGGAGATAAGCTTACCTTTTCAAGGTGTAATTACCCTCCCGGCCTGATCCTTTGCGCTACAGATTTCACAGTTCCTACACTTCAAGACCGTACTTGAGAAGTCACTGAATATCAACTAATTACATAAAGAATTTGAAATTGTAGGGGAAAATACAACTTACAGCATGGAGCACTCCACCCTACAAAAGCTGCTTTTTAACCCACATATTTCTTTTTGGTCATCTCCTGTGAAACCCAATTGTGACACACAAATTATTATCTCAAAGACTTGCACAATCAATTCTTTTGTTTGTCAAGCACTATCAAAGAATCAAAAGAATTCCATATAGACAAATGTATATCTATCTTACAGTTTGTCAAACTCGCTCCTCTTTTAGGTGTAATATCCTAAAAGAATACATAATCAGACAACAAAATATAATTTTGATAAGATAACAAATAGAAACTTATATGCTAGGTAATCAAAATTTATAGAATGTCACAGTCAACCTCCTTGGAGCTGTCAATTATCTTGTTTCAGAATTCCTCCTGTGAAGTTCAACATTAAGTCATCTCATACTACAACTAAGACTTAGAGAGGAAACAAAGACATAGACATAGAAAAAAAAAAAAGACAGAGACATGAAGACCTGTTTCTTCTGAACCAATGGCACTACAAAAACAAAATGATTTCATATAGACAGAAAGACATGATTCTACCTTTGACGTAGTCAACGTGACTTCTTTGGGTTCATGATCATTCTAGAAGGTTTTCCAGCCTTCCTTCACAAGATGGTTCACACTTCACAAGGCTAAATACTAAAAACAAAAGCTGTATACAAAAATCAACTTCAACTTAGGTTGTTCTTATCACCAGCTACCCTAACGTAACGTTTGGAGGGGATAAGGAATTTTGTAGAACTGATTTATGTATTAGGTTATACAAATTAAACGATTAAGACGTGGAAATATGACCGAAAAGTGAGTTAAATAAGGAACTTCATACTTTGGAAATATAACCGAAAAGTGAGTTAAATAAAGAACTTACACTTTAATTTTAAAGCGAAGCTTCGCTTTAGATAAGATATATATGGCTTCGCTCTGGGTGGGTATGTATGTTATGTATATAAGTAATAACAGACACACCATGCACAAAGAGTACTATCACAAAATCGTTTGATATTGAATTCTCTCTGCATCACTATGCATCGTTATCCTGATTACGAAAAGCTCACAGTTCTTTCTCCATATCTAAAAAAGAAATTGTTGACACTAATAAAATGTTAGGCCTCATTGACATATTGATCGAGACCAAAGGCCTCAATGATAACTTATTACAAAGAAATATATCAACAGAATTGTTGATATTAGCCCTATATGGTACAAAAAAGAAAGCACTTGGCCTTTCTGATTAGATTTCTGATTCGATTTTGACGGCTTGTTTGGTCACGCCGTCACGTATAGATTTAGGTAATTCAAGACGTCGCAATAAGGCATATAGTTCTTCTCGGCTTAAAGGCTCAGGTCGGCCTCTGATTGAAGCTTTAAACTCCTCATATTCCTCATATTCCAAAGTAAGTCCTTTGAGTAGACAAGAAACAACTTCCCGGTCCTCCACAGGAAACCCAGCTTCATAGAGACCCTTCACAATTTTTTCCACTTTCCGGACGTAGGTGTATGGACTGTTTGGGTACCAATATGGGTACTTGTCTACTATGTTTATGTGTAGGTTGTTGAGGCGATCCTTCAGCTGCTTCAAGTGAGTTGTTGCGCTCTGAGCAAATAGGTCTTCAAAGATCAACCATAAAGCTCTTCCACTTGTGCATCGCATTGCATGTTGGAATAGTAGGTCGTGAGATAAGCTTGCATTGATCACAGCCAGGAGTGTCTGGTCCTTCTTAATCCAATGTGAATAGGCAAAGTTTTCGATTTCTTTGTCTTCACTGCTGCTCAAAAACTGTGGTGGACACAGCTCCCTTCCTTCAGCCAGATCTAGGATATCATGAGAATTGAGGATCGGGATGATGAAGGTTTTCCACAGAAAGTAATTCTGCCACCCCGACAGTTGGGCTGGCATGGAGATTGAAACCTGTTGAGGACGTTGAGAGGTCGACCAGGATGATGACGACATTGGTTAATCGTTATTTGCAAAGCTTTTGATATACCTATTTAGATAAAGCTTTTTCTGATTCTCGTATGATGTTATTGATCCCTCGATCTTCTCAGTTTTTATAGAGAGTTAGCACTGTGTTGTCAGTTGCAAATAGAATTCAACCAGAGCTAGAAGACTAGAAGTCCAGAAATTATATATTTCGAGATAGAAAATACTCAAAATAGAATACAACTACAATTACGTTGGTTAGTCCAACTAAGAATGAAAAATATTCAAGCTACTAAGCACTAGTTGCCTCCAGTTCTATTGTAGTACGTGTACTATCATGCATTGCAATTGAGTTGCCACGCCTTGTGTTCGTGGCTATATAGCAACTGAGAGGACTACGATTTCTCTATTGTATCATTGTATGATCGGGGTTAATGTGTGGGGTGCTAGATCCTAACCCTTGTGGCCTTCTGTCTTACTAAATCGACTAAATAGAGGAGGACATGAAACATAATGAAAACCGGTACGGGTCTATGAGAACCCATGTTTTCCTTTAATCTTTTTATCATGGCAAAATTTATCATCTTAGAATAACTTGTATCTTACACGAACTAACAATTATGTTTCGTTACGCATGTTGTACATGTCTAGTCTATTTCACATAGAACGACTTGTTAAATATTTAAAAGGGAAAATTGTCTAAGCAGTGTCTCATCTTTTAAAGAAGCAAAGCTTTGATATCTCACATTTAGAAAACTTCTAAACAATATTCCACGTTCTTACCTCGATCGAAGTTTGGTATCTAAAACCGTTAGCTCAGTTGACCGACGACAACCATTTTATTCATGAAATGACTAATACACCCTTGATTTTTTATTTTGTTATTCTTTTTATATAATAAAAAAAGAAATTTGTCATAACTGTATCTCATGTTTTCTTTATTATAACGTTACGGGGGTTCCTAGGTGGTAATTTTTAAGGAAGAAAATCTATGGTATCGTTATGCCACTTACCAAAATTTATAAGGAAGAAAAAATGAGGTACCGTTATGATGAATTTCTCTTTTTATTATATAAAAAGAATAACAAAAACAAAAACTCAAGGGTATATTGGTCATTTCATGAATCAAAATAGTTGCCGTCAGTTTTTTTAACAGAGCTAACGGTTCTAGATACCAAACTTTGGTCAAGGTAAGAACGTGAGATACTGTTTTGAAGTTTTTTGAAGGTAAGATACCAAAATTTTGCTTTTTCTAAAGGTGAGACACGGACTATTTTTCCTATTTAAAATAGATCCAAACCGTTAGAGATGGAAATCACTTGTCTCAATCTCTAACAAATTGAAATCAGTTAGATCGTGAGAAGTAGTCTCTTGTTTGAGATAAAAATGAAGTATTAAAACCGACTATCATTTTTTAAGTAAGCAACTCAAATGCTACATCTAAATAAGGACGAAACAATAACTAAAACTTGAAACCCTCACATACATTTCGTTAGAGAAATATACATTCATATGTACCGTACCATTGACCCAATTGTATTTTTTTCCTAAGGGAGTCTTTCTAATGAGGACCCTTAAGTTGAGAACTTTTCGGTTTATGGTTTAAAAGACCCAATTTTCGATCACATTTTGACATCTCATCCGTTCAGTTTTTAGGTTTATATGAGTAGATCATTTATACAAATTTTCACCCAAATTGGTGTTCGTTAAGATAACAAACTAGATCAAATTAATGGGCGAACCAAATCTGTCAAATATGAACCATTCAAGTTCATAATTGATAAATCACACTTATGAATGCCTTAACAATTTTTAATATAGCTAAAAATTTGAAAAAATGATCTATTCATAAATACCTATAAACTGAACGGTCAAGATGTGAATATAAGCTCGAAAGATGAGATAAGCCGAAAAGTCCTCACCAAATCCTCAACTCAAAGGACCTCATCGGAAAGAGTTCTCTTTTCCCAATCAGGTTTCGCCTTCACCTTCACCTTCACCTTCACCTTCACCTTCACCATAGATACCAAAGTGAAGGAAAGATTCTCCTTCTGACGGACCTGACTGCCGCAACTGCTGGATCAACATTAAATTACAAAAGCTGAAAGCACTTTTAATAGTAGCAAAGGTCACGTGGACTCACGTGTGCGGGTGGTGCCTTGGCCTCTAATAATTTTCCAACAGAGGAAGGTGTGTCATTGGAACCAATAACAAAACATAACCACTTCAAACGGGTGACTTGAAAATGGTACCACAAAAGCCAAGTCTTCTCTGAGTGAGTCTGTCAACTCCATCTAAGATTCATTCACACTGAGAACTTGGTTCAGCAGAGTCCAAACTCTCAGACCCAATTCAGAAACAATGGTGGAGAGCAAGACTGTGCACTCACCATTGGTGACTTACGCTTCCATGCTTTCACTGCTTACACTCTGCCCTCCATTTGTGATTCTACTGTAAGCTTTTATCTCTGTGTATCAATCTATTGGGTTTGCTTTTGATCTTGTAAAGATCGATTTTGGTGTTTGATCATGTGAAAATTGGTTGGCTGGGATTGAATGATCGTGGGAAATATTGGGTTCTTGGGTGTTTTTTTGGTTTGGTGAACGAAATCCAAATCTCACATGTTTAAAAGATTGAGAATTTTTTAGTTTTGAGAGAAAGGGAAGAGAAAGATTGTTGCTTTTATGATTATTGAATGCCTTGAAGTTGTGTATGAAGCTTATCTCTCATGCAGATCCATTGAGAAGTTGATGGCTTTTTGTTTCATTTTCTGTTGTTCTTTCAATTCTCTGTTTTGTTGATGTGAAAAGGCTTTCAAAGAATTAGGCTTGATACATCAAGTGCTGTACTTCGATTAGTTGACTCGACAAGAAGATATTGTATGCTGACAGGAATTTTTGATAATTACTGCAGATGGTATACAATGGTACATGCTGATGGCTCTCTTTTACAAACTTGGGAGTACTTGAGACAAAATGGGCTGCAGGGGTTTATAGACATATGGCCAAGACCTACTGCTATTGCCTGGAAAATCATTGCATGTTATGGCGCTTTTGAGGCTGCACTTCAGCTGCTTTTACCTGGAAAAAGGGTCGAGGGACCAATATCTCCGGCTGGGAATCGGCCTGTGTACAAGGTACTGGACACTTGATTCCTTTGTCAAAACCGCTTTGCCAAAGTGATAAGGGCTTACAAAGCTTTGCTTCTACACTTTTGGCTTTATAGATTTTCAAAAAATGTTCAACTCATAGTCTTGGTTGTCATTTTTTCTTATGGAATTACTGAGATAAGTATCAATCATAAACTTTCAGGCTTCAATTTCTTTGAAATTGAAGCAAACTTCTGCTACATGTTGAGTACTTTAGTTCCACATGTATGTTCTAAATTTCCTGTTCTAATGTAACCTGTGTATTTTGCAGGCAAATGGTATGGCAGCATACTTTGTGACATTGACTACATATATTGGCCTTTGGTGGTACATACGTTCTCCACTGATTCAGTGTTCCTTTTTGTTATTCACTTTTTAGCCTTGAATCTGAATTCTTAGGAGGGATGTGTTAGTTTTTATTCAGGTGCTGTTGTGAGCAGTCGTTCAAAATTTTCACTTTATTCCTTCCATATTTTTGGTGGGATTGATTTAGTTACTAATATCTTTTGCCATTATTATGTCTATAGCATGGACTTCATTATTTTTCTATTTAACTTGTCATGTTCAAGTCCTTCCCTGATAAGTTTATATCTTGCTTTTTTATTATGTTTTTATGCTAAACTGATAATTTTTCATACTCCATAGTCCTAGTTGAACTTAATGTTTCTGAGTTTACAAATCCTTGAAGTATAGCTTTTGTCTAGTGCCTGCTGACTTGCGCAAAACCACTATTTCAAGTTTCAGTATTTCTGTTGAGTTTTCTTTTCGCTGCTATGTTTCTTGTAGCATGATTTTTTCTAATAATTTCCGTAAGTTCTGCTAACTCTAAGCTTAAGCTCTTTCCACAGTGCATTTGATTCTTTTCCTATGTTATTTCAGGTTTGGGATATTCAACCCTACAATTGTTTATGATCATTTGGGAGAAATATTTTCGGCCCTCATTTTTGGAAGTTTGGTGTTTTGTGTTCTCCTATACATAAAAGTGAGAGTTTGTGATTATGATGAAATATAAGAACTATATACATGCAACTTGAGACTTTATTTTTCTGATACAAATTTTTCTTGTATACAAGGGTCACTTGGTGCCATCTTCCACAGATTCTGGCTCTTCTGGGAATGTTATAATTGATTTTTACTGGGTGAGTATCATTTATAAATTTTACCTTTTTATCTAATTGTTTAGTTTTGTATATAAATGAAATGCTGAGAGTTCATGGAAATTGAAAATGGAATTGAAGCAAGAAAGAAATAAGTGTTGTGTGTTTTCATGTTGATCAGTAACAGAAAAATAGTTTGCACATAAGGGTCTAGGTTAAATTCACTCTATATTATGGCCTTGGCTAAAGAGGCAATATTGCCTTTACATTTTTTAGGGCATGGAACTGTATCCTCGAATTGGTGAACACTTTGATATCAAAGTTTTCACGAACTGTAGATTTGGAATGATGTCCTGGGCCGTTCTTGCAGTGACCTATTGCATAAAGCAGGTAATCTTCTTTGATATTAGTTATCTTTTCATCCTTGTGGTTAAGTTCTGATCTCACTTTAGTGCTCATAGTTCTAATGTCACTAACATTAGAAGTTACCCTTGATCACCAATGCAGAATAATCTATGTAGACGAATGTATAAGGGGCATGATAAAGAGTAAATTTGCTTACATTTTTATCAATTTTGTAAAACAATGTGATAGAATTGTGAATTAGGATTAGATTGATAGTTAGTGCACGCATATCAGTAGAAGACTAATGTTGAATAAAGCATAAATAATGTGGAGTTAGCTAGCCATTTTTTTCATATGTAATGGCCTTGATGACTTGGCACATATATGGTTGGACAGTTAAAACTCTCAAGCTTACACTTTTCTTTATGGGAGTCTAGTAAAATGTGGCCATGATGGAGAACTGAGAACTGCAGATTGGGGCTTGAAAAGTTGGGTATTTAGTCAGTAAATTTTGAAAGAAAAGTTAGTCTCCCTTTTTTTTTTTTTTTTTTTTGAAGATTACTGTGGTAAACATTGCAAAATGTGGTTATTTATTGAACCTTTTGAAGATCATCACTGACCGGGGAGAACAAGTTAGTTATGTGTCACTAGGCTGGTTACTTTTATGTTCGATACACAGGCAGATTTAATGTTATTATGCTTATACGAGGGATACACCATATACTTTGATGCCATCCACCTAAGTTCAATAAAGTTCCCAATTAACCCTTCATCTTTTTTTGACAATCTACTTCGTCCCGTACATTAACACTCCCAAGTATCTTCTCCTAGTGTAGTTTGCTGTCACCGTGGAGCAGACATAGATCCAATCCGCTTGAATTGAAAGCCAATCTAATGAAAAATAACTTACTATTATCTAAGATTTCTGAGGTATAGGTTAGGATATGCTTTTATTAGTTTTTCTAATATTTGACACTTGTCTCTTTTTCTACCAGTATGAGTTGAATGGGAGAGTAGCTGATTCAATGCTCGTAAATACTATACTGATGCTGGTGTATGTCACAAAATTCTTCTGGTGGGAGGCTGGATACTGGAATACAATGGATATTGCACATGATCGAGGTTTGCATATGCTGTACTTTTCAATTTTTGTCCCATTGTTTGGTTCAAACAGAGATTGGATGTTAGCATGTCCTGCTTTAAGTGTATATCTAGACAAAATCTAAACACCAATGAGGAGATTTCAAGGGGATACATGTATACATTTCCGAACATATAAGAATATACTCGTTCTTATTTTTCTTCAATATGTTAACAAAGCAATATCTCCCTTACGAGAGAAGCCCATTCATGTGTGCTTGTTGGTGCATCCATTTTTATATGAGGAAATGCAACCACATTTGCCACTATTCATTCAAAAACTAGGTTCTATAACCAAACCATCTCCAACCAAAAAGTTGCATCTGCTTTAAATTGTGAAAATCTTGCACATGGAGGGCCCGCAATTGGGTGTGATTGTGAAATATAACAGTTGGGTTTCATGTTCTAGATATGAAACATTACTTAGTAATTTGCAACCTCAAGATGGATCTTTGAAGTTCTATTTAACCAATTGGAGATGGGATTTAGCAAAATAGTTCTATAACTTAATATAGAACCATCAGCTGGAGATGGCCTCAGATAACTGACTTTAGTAATGAATTTCACTCAATCATGGTTTCCTCATTCTTCAATCGGTTCAATTCATGCTTCATCTCACTATGAGTAATTTCGTCTTTGGCAGCGGGATTTTATATTTGCTGGGGTTGTTTGGTGTGGGTTCCATCTATTTATACCTCACCTGGCATGTACTTGGTCAACCATCCTATAAATCTCGGCAGTCAGGTATGACAGCATCATTAGTAATACAACTTACATTACTTTCTGATTCCGTATTTAAAATGATGGGATTCCAACCTTTGCTTTGCATATAGTATGGGTCATGTACATTTGCTATGCATTGTCCTAATTTCGAAAGTTAACA
Source organism: Fragaria vesca subsp. vesca (assembly GCF_000184155.1). Lineage (NCBI taxonomy): Eukaryota > Viridiplantae > Streptophyta > Magnoliopsida > Rosales > Rosaceae > Fragaria > Fragaria vesca. The sequence continues at coordinate 26,013,003 of NC_020496.1, read as the reverse complement.
AGACTCTTTGAGCACGGGAAACAAAAGGATACACCAGAACTTCGGTTACTGTGTTCGTTGTTTGGATAAACATTATGATTTGTGACGTTGAAAATTTTAGATTGTTGAATATGGTTTTATTACATTATGGATCTTGTTTTTATATTGGATAAGTAGTGAAAATTATGCTACAGCTTTGGTGATTTGATAAATTTGCATTCAAGTGAAACAAGAAAGTTTAAACACCGATTGCAAGTAATGATCCTTGTAAAGCGGGATCAGAGTTGATTCACATATACCTCTATTCTTCCTCATCTCTTGCCGCCAGCATTTGTCACATTTATAACAATTGAAACCTCATGGTTCAGCTAGCACTTCTTATTTTGGTTGCGGGGATTCTCTGCATATACATCAACTATGATTGCGACAGGCAAAGACAAGAATTTCGCAGAACAAATGGCAAATGTTTAGTCTGGGGGAGAGCTCCATCAAAGGTTTTTGTCTCCTAAAACCTTGTAATTGTTTCGTTTACATTTTGAGATATAGTGGCTGACAAAACAGACGTGACTTGTCCATATCAGATAGTTGCTTCATACACTACACAATCTGGGGAAACAAAGACAAGTCTTCTCTTAACCTCAGGATGGTAAGTATTTGTTTGCTCTTGCGAATATGTAATAGTGCATATGTTTTTGTTGGATTACATATCTTCTCTGCACATCTGCATATTTGATTTCATCATATGCAAGTAGTTTAAATAAAAGTGAAGCTGGCGTTTTTAGCTATAGTCGGTGCTGAGGTTTATTGTTGTCCCTGCAGGTGGGGTTTATCTCGCCATTTCCATTATGTGCCAGAAATATCAGCTGCCTTTTTCTGGACTGTTCCAGCTCTTTTCAATCATGTAATGATTTGTATTTATTGTTTTTTTTTTTTTTTTTTTCTGAGACTTGAATGTGCGAAAACAAGTTGCTGAACAATACTTGGTTGGTTGCAGTTTCTACCGTACTTCTATGTGGTGTTTCTTACAATCCTTCTATTAGACCGAGCAAAAAGGGATGATGATCGATGTCGATCCAAGTAAGCTGATGCCAATTCCAGTTATATATATTTCTTTGCCACTTTTTGGATTCTTTTCAATCAAATCTTTACTGTATTTGGAAATGTACAGACATTATCAATAGAATATGAAAAGTAAAATTTTCAACATAAATGAAATTTTCTTGAGCATTTTATGTAACACTGAATGAATTTGAAACCATCTCCCTTGCAGGTACGGGAAATACTGGAAATTATATTGTCAGAAGGTTTCCTACAGAGTCATTCCTGGAGTTTACTGAAGAGTCTTCTGTACGCATCAAATGGTGCTTTGCTTTGAACTTTCCCTTGTTATTCATAGCTCATTTGGTAACTGAGAATGCTATGTATATCACTCCCCTTCAACTTGTTGATCTTGCTAAGCCTTTCTTGGCGTGTAAAAGTTCTGATGCGTTATGATAATAGTATCGTTGACTGACCGAAGAAATCTTGATGTGTTTTTGGTTGGCTTCTCAAGTTGTTCTATAATGTTACCTTGAAGCATATGGTCCGTCACTTGTACATTCAAGCCATACCAGTCTTTCCTCTCTGTAGGAAAGACTCCTAACTGGTGTTGTTCAGGGTGGGAGCACAAATTGGTGGGAACCCCATGAGAGTTTTAATGTTTTATCATTGTGAACCCGATTCTTTATAAGCATCTCCAACTTTTTTGAACGAATGTTGACGCTGCCACAGATATATACTTGCACAATAATAGCACCTCCTCGAAACTTTCTTCGGAGTCGGAGCCAAGGTTCTCGTCCACAAAGTTAAATGCCATTTCTGTTTAACTCCAACCTGTTCTCTTAACTCCCAAATACTTGCTCGATCCTGAACGGGAGGAAGTCCAAAATCGTATGCCCCTATAGTATTAGGGGCACACTTACAACTAGATACTTGTGGTTACACTCACCTCGTTTCATTGAGGGGTCACCTGACTTAATAATATCATCACCACCATTGGCATTGAACGTAGAGGTAGTACTTGTACTGAATGGAGGTGACTTGTATAAGTTATATATCAATACAAATTTCCATTGTATGCAAAGCCTACAGTCACAATTTGTTCCCTCCACCTATAATCAGCATAAAGCTCCTTGACTACCATAGAAGAACTCTCGTGGAAGGAGGAACCAGCAACGCATTGCTTGGATTATGGATTACATATGTAATAATGGGATTGATATTTCTATCTTGATGTAATTCCCATCTCTCCTACCTGCCAACAAGAGCAAGTCCCTAGTTGAAAAGATGCTTCTCCAAGAAAAACAAGGTGAACTGTGAGGTATTGGTTCCCAAAAAAAGATTTTGCTTTGTAGATTCGGGCAATGGGAGATGAACAATTCAACAATCGATCAACCTTGTTTAGCAAATAGCAAGCATAGCTGAATTAAAATGCATGGGAGAGACTATGGAATCCAAGACCGTCATTTTCTTTGTGATTGCAAAGCACATTCCATCTTTTCCAATATATTTGGGTTTATCTAACGTGCTACCCTACCAAAACTTGACACACATTTGCTACCAAAACTTAGCACACATTTGTTTAAGATCATCACCAAAGTTTTGAGTTAAACGAAAGTCACACGTAACATAGATAGGAAGATGCTTGTGCTAATAGATTGATCCAATTAATCTCCAATATCTCTACTATTAAAAAGTCAGGCACTCTGTTTGGTGTCATGGTGAAACTTTTTTTTTTTGAATTACCTAAAAAACTAAGATAATAGAAAATTCTCAAATAAAATAAACATAAGTTTTTATGGATATAACCGTAAAACACCATTAAAATTTTATGAACTAAATAAATTTTATGAAAAAAAGACGTGACTTGTTCAAATTAAACTTCTCTCGTTTGTACACCTACATGCAGATGCACGGATAAACCATAAATCAAGGGTGATATTTGGAATTTTAACCATAAACACTATTTAATTACTTTACATCTCTCTCTCATTGAGCGGTTCGATCATGGAATGTTAAAACCTGAAGGACGAGTCTGTTGGGTTAAATTGGGAAGCAAGTGAGCACCTGTTTCGCTTCGAGGTATGTCTAGGGTTCCCTGCTCTGAGAATTTCTGGTCAATTTCCCTGCTTTACTAGTTGACGATGGTGCTTTTCTTTTGGGGGTTAGTTGTATACATCTTGGATTCGAATGATTTGAAGATTTGCCATGAAATTATTGGAACCTTGTGTATATGATTTGCTTATGCTTTTGTTCAATTGGCCTCAGATAAATGGTAAAAGTTGAATCTTGCTGCAAAACCAGTGACCTGGAAATAGGGTTTTTGAGTTATCAATTTACCCTCTTTTACATAGATAGGTTTCGGGTTTTCGGGCAGGGGCATAGTTGCCCTGTGGCTGCCTGCATTTTTCTGGGAAGGTACTTTTCAATGTGATTATTGGATTGACTCTTGTTGACAGGGGAAATGTCGGCATACGAGAATGTTGTTGGTGGGAAGCTCAAGCTTAAGGGGAAGGCTCTGGATGTGAAGGCTGCTGGAATTAAGAAGAAGAAGAAACATAAGAAACATCAGGAGCAAATATCTCTTGTCAACCAGAAGGAGCTTGCAGCTGGTAGGTTATCCTGTTGGTTCTGTTTTATACCGGTTTTTTAAGCTTATCTAGACCGTCTTGTTTCCTCTAACTATTGTCATGCAAATTGAGAAGACTAGAAAACTTAGATTTGCTAGTTTTACTATCTTCTGCCTTTAATGTGAAACTTAAGATTTGGAAAGCTTTTTTTTTTTTTTTTTTTTCTTCTTTTGAATTTTGTAAAAATTACCTGGAGGTTGCGAGGGGAATACACTTTCTCCAGTCATCAGTACTCTTCATTACTATAGAAGTAGTTAATCCTTCAACCATTGATACTGATTTCTTTAGATTAAAAGCAAGGCAAGTTTTGGGTAATCATCAGTACTCTTCATTACTATAGAAGTTGATTGTTTTTGGGTAAACAAGATCGTGATGATGTTTACTTTTGGGCTTTTGGTTCCTTATCGTCATGCCATATAGTAATAGTTGACATAGTATACTCCATTAAAAGGAAAGTAACCACATGCAAGCGTGCACATATTCAAGTTTCTTCTCATGAGGTACTACATGGAAATTAGGGAACAGTTTGCAAACTTATATTCTAAAATACTACATATACATATTTCATCAACTCTATGTGTGTCTGCTAGAGAAACTTTTCTTGTGTAGTTTAACTTAGAATGGAAGAGATTTTTTTTATTTTTTTACAGTTTGTTTCACTTGGAGTTGTGAGTGTTATGTACAGCTTCAATTGCTAGTAAGCTCCATTACTACTGCAATACTTGGAGCAACATTTTCTTTAATTTGGTCATGGTTATGTGCAAGCAGTATCTTGCATCATGCAAGAGCTAATCCAGTAACAGAATTCATTATTATGTGTATTATTATTTTTTTCATCTTCCCTTTTTCATTTCAAATATCATTCCTTTTGTTTGAGTTTTTTCATACGATATGGTGGTTGGTGCAGGTGGAAGTACAGAAGAGTTGACCAATCCTGATGAGGAAGATATGAATGATGACAACAGATCAAGAGAGGATGGGAAGGGTAGTTATGATGAGTATCTCACACCTGCAGAGAGGCGATATATAGAACAGAGAGAGCAAATTGATAATCACAAGTTGGCCAAAACGGCTAATAAATCACACCGTGACAGAATTCAAGATTTCAACCAGTACCTGGCAAACATGAGTGAGCATTATGACATTCCTAAAGTTGGGCCAGGCTAATTCGACGAAGTCTATGAATATGAACACCAAAAGGATCACCTGTCGCGCGTTTGTCATTTCAAAATCTGTTCATGTGGACATCAATGTATGTTTCATTTTGTATTTTGTAGTTTGTGCTTGACTATATGTAGTTTGCTAATGACATCTATTTGCAACCATGTTGTAGTACTTGTTTATGTTTAGAGCCCTTCTGATGTTTCGATGCGCCTTTCATATTGCCATCTTGATATTGATGATAGTAGGATTGGTTTCCTGGTATACTCTTCATGTATGGAGGATATTTTTGCGTACTCAAGCTGTTACAGTAATTACCATGGACACCAAAAGTAGGGTGGAATCTGGTTTTGGTTTTGACTTCTAAATTGACACTTTGTACATCAAGTGATCAACTCGTTTTTGGAGAAAACGTCATGCAGAACTTCCTCTCCTCCAGTCTCTCCATTTCTTATGGTGATCCGTACAAGCAGTTGTGGAAGTAGCAAGCAGCTTTGGGAAGCACAGGTGACCAGGCAAGATTCTTAACTGTAATCGGAAGGCTTGCAACAACTTACAGCCTACCAGAGAACGTCTTCTCACTTAAGGGTTACACAGGGGACACAACACTCTTCTCACTTTAGGGTTACACAGGGGACACAACATGTTTGTATAATCAACATAGGGAAGATATTGCACATGTATTATGTAAGTGCCCAATTGCATCTCAATCTCCGTTTCAACTGCAACCTATTCTTTTTCCTCAAATAAATTTCGAGGAGTAGATGCTTGAAAGAGCCTTGCAGCTGAAACCATAAGTCCGCAAGTGTTTGCAAAACTACTGATGTTGAACTCGGCATCATGGAAAAACCGCAACAATGTGTTGTGGAATGGAAAGGTCAAACTGCTCAGGACATGCTACTGAGTTGTTTGACATGGCTAGAAGAATTCCATGGCACCGAAAAGAAACCATAACAGTTGGTGAGGCACAAGTGGAAGACCGGCAGAAGCTGGTGGTCTCAAATTAAATGTGGTTGCTGCCTCTCCAGTTTCCACCAAACCAACACCAGGGTGGAGCTGGTCGACTTCTCAGAGACTCAACTGGAAATTTCCAAGCCGTTCCTTTATACACGTTGCCTCACCAAAGCAATGTGAATTACTTGCCTTGGAGAAGGTATGGATCTTGTTTACTCGCTCCAAGCTCACAACGTTGTGATTGAGAGCAGACTGCTTAGAGGCAGCTACTGAAGCATCCAACAATTTGTTGGACAACGGGGTTAGGTCGCTGCTTGTAAGGGGGGTGGCTCACCGCCTTGCAGGTTTCGGATTTGAAGCACATTTGAGCTCTGCTTGGTTTGAAAAAGCACCCAAATGTATTTCCAATGTGCTCAACGCGATTGTGATAAACTCAGAAATCAATACCCAAAAGTAATCACTCAGAACTGCAGGTTAATTTCTGTGAAATTCCTTATTTTTTTTGGTTTTCTCCTTTGTTCACTCAGAACTGCAGGTCAATTTCTGTGAAATTCCTTATTTTTTTTGGTTTTCTCCTTTGTATTCTGTTGGTGACAAAGATAGAGGCAAACGGGAAACATCAAAAATGAAATATTCTCAAATGCCTTATTGCTTAAATACACAAGGAATGGAATCTAGTCTCTTATTCCGGGCAAAAACCCAAAGGAAATGACAGGAATACAATAATAAAGATTATACCTACACATCCAAACTAGAGCAACCGCCACATAAGCAAAGCAAAAATGGCGTCACAGAAACCTAACACTGCCTTTCTTCATGCACAACAAAAGCCCCGTAACTCCAGATGTCATCACAGCAACTCGAAGCATCTAAAAGAAGACTAAGATGTCCAATCATCGAGTTTCATCCTCAAGAGCACGGAAACCACTTGTTAAGTCTTCATGCAACTTCTTAAATTTTGCCACAAGAGCTTCTTCGCCTTCAGCAGGATCCTCAAATTTTTGAGACCTGCATATCACCAGTAAGGAATTTAAGACATGCTTACCATAAAATATTAAAATGTTCGACATTATCATGTTACTTACACTAGGCGGTAAAACAGATCTCCCATACGGTGCTTGATTAGACTGTAATTGATCTTTTGACCATCCATACCAGCTGCTTTCTCTACTGCCTGTACACATTGAGAAACACGAGATCAATACCTAAACCATCTAGTACAGTTGCGACAGTCTGGGATTCATTCAGGGAATTATAATAACCGTAGACACAAGTTCATCATACATAATCATAGGTCATACAAGAAAGGATTTGAACAGAACAATTTACCTGATTTGCCAAATTAAAGAAATGGATGATATTCCGCATCATCCAAACAGACTTGTAGAAGGGGCAGAATTTATCATATCTGTCCATCCATGCAACATGTAAATGATCATTAATGACTACCAATCCCAACCAAAATGAAAATTATACATGAATCAAAGAAAAGATTAGATTAGGAACTGACGGAGTAAATGCATTCTGTGCGAGATAATCCTCCCTCAACAGCTTTGCAGTTTCTAGGGTGATCTTGTCTCCTTCAGCCAAAGCATCTTTTCCTACAAGCTGCAACATTACAAATATGCAAAAGCTTTAGTTGTATAAACCAAACCATATTCAACTTTTAACTTCTCCACTTTAGAAATCACACAAAAACAAACTTTGGCATCCTTCAGCCTATATATCAGTCTGATAGGATGAGGCCTGAATGTCACTTTATCACCAAAGTGCACAAAATATGTTGTAGAGCAGTTATGAGGAGCAAACTAACAAATTTAATAGCCAAAATTGGAAATTTATACTACAATAAGAGAACAACATACTTGGACAATTTCATTCAAATCATCTTCTCTTTGCAACACCTCACGTGCCTTTGTCCTGATGTTGATGAAGTCAGAATCAAATTTGTCATAGAAAGACTCCAAAGCCTACAAAGAGCACACAGAAACAAGTCAAGCAGTTGACCAAACAAGCATATATGACTATCAGTGAGGCCAACAACAGTGGTTCATAAACAACAATGTACAACACACCGTTGAGTACTTAGAGTACGAGATGAGCCAGTTCACAGACGGAAAATGCTTCCTCTGAGCAAGTTTCTTGTCCAGACCCCAGAAAACCTGCATTGACAGATAAAAAGTCATTAACAGGGACAACAATAAGTTGACATAATAAATTAAGAAGTGGAGTTTCGGCTGAGAAATGGACCCTGCAGGATTAAATCAAAACTTTACTGTTTTCATCTCAGGTCATCATTAGACTCTTGCTGGGAATATGAATTGTACGTTTCATGCATGAATATAAGAATGAAAATATACCTGGACAATACTGAGGGTTGCAGATGTAACAGGATCTGAGAAATCTCCTCCAGGGGGTGAAACAGCACCAACAATAGTCACACTACCAGTACGCTCGGGTCCACCAAGACATTTCACTTTACCGGCACGTTCATAAAATGACGCTAAACGTGCTGCCAGATAAGCAGGATATCCACTATCTGCAGGCATTTCTGCCTGAATATAATAGCAAGACATGTGTCATTAAAGAGAGCAGGGATGGACAAATGCTAAAGCATGTCAAGGAAAGAAATAGGAGAGAGAATTACCAGCCGTCCAGAAATCTCACGCAATGCTTCTGCCCATCGAGATGTTGAATCTGCCATCATACTAACATTGTATCCCATATCTCTGAAGTATTCAGCAATAGTGATTCCTGCAAATTTCGTACCCATGTTGAAAATAATACCCAATATAAAAAATAAAATAAAACATAAAATAAAACTGAGCTCAAAGTCATTGCTGAAGACCCGTAGACAAGCACATTTCTAGAGAAGAGCTCAAATCTTCCATCATAAAGCATTTCTATCGAAATTGGACACCATCCTTAACCATAAACTTTTTATTAGATTACAGAGACTTTAGTGAGACAGCTTAAAGATTTACCAGTATAGATTGAAGCTTCACGAGCAGCCACAGGCATGTTAGAAGTGTTGGCAACCAGTGTTGTTCGCTTCATGACAGATTCTTCACGACCATCAGGTAGAGTCATTGTCAATTGAGGGAAATCCATAAGAACCTGAATCACAGATTATTTGACTTGATTAAACCAGGACATCTGAACCAACAGAGTCAAAATGGGTATCTAATTAATATGATATTGAATCCCAACCTCAGCCATTTCATTTCCTCGTTCTCCACAACCAACATAAACCACAGTGTCTGAGTTAGAATACTGCAAACAGGCAAAACATCACCCGTTAAGCAGATAAGAAAACAACTTCAAGCGTATAAAAGGCCATAGAATGTCAATAAGAGTTAACAATGAGTGTACCTTGGAAAGAGCTTGACTAATAACTGTTTTTCCACAACCAAATGCTCCAGGAATGGCACAAGTTCCACCGAGAACAGAGGGGAAAAGAGCATCCAGAACACGCTGACATAAGATAAAGTGGTCAGAAACAACTTATCAGAAAGATATAAAATTCAATAGAATAAACATTCAAATCTACCTGCCCAGTAAGTAGAGGGGTATCGGCAGCAAGCTTTGATGCGACAGGCCTTGGTGTACGTACAGGCCAACTCTGCAAACACGCAAACAATAATTTCAGAATGCAATAACGACCAAACGGAGCAAGGAAGAAGACTGTGAAAGCACAAGCCAGAAAGCAAGAAAGGGTGTAAAACCTGAAGCATAGTAAATTCCTTTTTGACACCTTGAAATTCAAGCTCCAATACAGTATCCTGCAAATGCGTATAAGAAAGTCAGCACACATTATTAAGACTATTAATCAACATAATAGTGTTCAAACTTCAAACTCTTATACCAACAACTTTAGCTATTGCAGAAATATGAACAAGAAACAAAAGCCCAAGTGAAGGAAACCAAAGATAATATGATGTTATGACTGATAAAATTTCTTGTGCATGTACTTGAGAATTTGAATGAGATTGATTGTCTCCAACAAGCTAACAATTGTATGCTTATCTTTATATGCATGTTTTAATGCAAAAGTGAGTTTCATTGTCTTATAGCTGTTGGACCATTATTTAAATACACCCAGTAAAAGACATCATAAATCCTGTATCAGATACACATATGCATACATGCAGATGTGAAAACATACTCAAGAAATAGCATTACATGTTGATGATGATGGTCCTAGAAAGGGTGAAACAAGGATATATATAAGTCATTGTCAAACCTTCAATGAATATTGACCAGCTGGTGCAACGTAAGTAACTTTTCCCATGGCATCAGGAGGAAGAGCCATATGATGCTGCATCAGAGTATTTTCAAATACAGTCTGCAATGAAAGAGAAACCCATTAAGGCAACTTGAAAAAGAGAAAAACACATATTTTAGTAGAAATGAATTCAGAAAGCAACTCATAAAACAAATAGTTCACATTAGAAACTTACAGCATACAAGTCTCCACCAGTTATATGATCACCTTCACCTGCCACCAGCGGTTAAAGTAAATTTTAGAAACATAGAATCGATATAAACAAGGATATACTTGTCTCAAAGCAGCTACAGAAATTTGCATTAAATTACCAATTTTTTTAGGTTCAAACTCCCAAAGTATATCCTTGTCAAGAGCTGGGACAGACACTCCACGTGGGATATACACATCACCAGATCTTTTTGCGATAGTTTTCAAAGGCCTCTGGCATCAACAAAAATAAAGAATAAAAGAGCAGCAGTAAGCATAAGAAATTTCTCCACTGAATCAAGTTTTTCCAAAATAGTGAATTTTCTTTTCTTTTCACTAGAAGACGATTGAAATAGCACAAAAAAGGATTTATTATTTTCATAAAAAAAAAAAAACAATATGGGAAAAAGTAGCTGCAAAGTACTGATAGAGCAAACCTGGATTCCGTCAAAAATATTTCCCAATATTCCAGGTCCCAGCTCCACAGATAAAGGCTGCAAGATAAGAGGAAACAATTAGCTAATGTTGATAACTTGAAATTAAAAGTATGAGCAACCAGGAATCCAGGATGGCAGACAAACCTTGCGTGTACGTAGAACAGGATCATTAACCATCAACCCAGCTGTCTCCTCATAAACTGAAATAAGCAAAGAAAAAACAATATGATTAAACCAAAGACACAATTAGTATTGATTACTTCTCTTAGCGAAATAGGATGAACAAGCACAAATATATATAATACTAAAAACTTTAAGTTCTGGAAGAAGTGATTAACCTTGGATTGTGGCAGAATCTCCTTCTAATCGAATAATCTCACCAATCAAATTATCATTTCCGACACGAACCAGCTCGTACATGGCAGCCCCACCCATGCCATCGGCAACGACGACTGGTCCTGAGACCTATCAACACATTCGCTACCAATTAGCCAATAGTAATTCACACAACACCACCAAAAAAGAACACTTGTCACCACTCAGAACAGTATTAAACATAACAAATCATACAACAGGATCCGATCATTCCACATTTACAACAAAAAATCAAAGCAAATCAGATCAACAACTCCAGAAATGAGAAGGATCAAAACAAGCACTGAACTTTTACTACTCCAGTAATTCAATCCATTTCATAAAGCAAATTAGCACACTGATCACAACGAACACAAAAACATCACTACTTAGAATCGATTCTCATCCAACCGAAATCAAAGTAGTTCCGCAATTGACATTAACAGCGCACTGATCCAATCGCTCCAAAATTCACCATCAAAACCTTATATAAACACAGATCAAATTGAAAACCGAATTCAAACAACACTGAATTGATCCAAAACTGAATCCGATCCATTTGAATTCGAGTAACGCAGGTGGTGACGTACCTTGCGGACGTAGCCAAACTCGCTCTCCTTCTCGGAGTCCTCGAATGTGGTCAATCGGGAACCGTACACCGCCGGCATTTTGGGCGCGGATCGGAGCGAAGATTCGAGATCTGAGACTCGAAGCTCGGCCAAAACCCTAGGGGTTCTTAACCGAATCGCAGAGAAACAAGATTAACAGAGAGAGAGGGAAATTCAGAGAGAAAAGCTCTGAGAGGACACGGACCGGTTGTGATTATTAGTACGGAGGTGAAATGTTATATTGGTATCGGAGAGTTGTACTAGTACAGTGATCAGGTGCGGGTGAGTGTATTATCGGTGTGAATGTGATTCAATCGGAAGCGGCCACGTGATCAGGATCTTTTTCAGAGCTGGATAATGGTGACGCAGCGAGATCGGGATTGGTAGAATTGCCAATGACGTGACAACACGTGTAGGACCTGGGATGCTTCCGCGAAAGGAGTTTTTTTTTTTCCTCTCTAGTGTACTCGGACTACTTGGATTTGTTTTTACCCGTCTCTTTTACCCTACTCAAAGTTTACACCCATCGAAGTTTTTAGCCTCTTCATTGTCACAATGTGATTTTGTTCATGTTTGGAGAGAAGCCATATGTAGTTAGGATGTTTTCGTGGTTTTGGTTTGCAAGTTTTTTTTTCCTCATCAAAATACAAAATTTAGAATATTAAATTCTATGTCTGTCATTTGCACACAAAAAAAAAAATCGATCAATTCTAGTTCTCAATTTTCTTTACATTTTATAAATCATGCATATAGAAATCTTAATTTGAAAAACATTACGTGGTGATTTGAGTTCACCTAAATATCATATACACATACAACCACATGTACATTTGATGAAGTTGTGAAGATCATGTCATTGCTAGGAAGGTAAAAGTTTGAACTATAACGCAGTTAATGTTTGTCAAAAATATGAAATTGAAATAAATCCTATGAAGTTTTTACTGTAAGGATATTTCACTGTCTATTAAATTTATAATAAGATTGGTGACGAAGGTGCTTAATAGTGGACAAAGAAATATCCAGATGAAGGCAAAGGTTATGTGGTGGTGGCAGTGGCACATGCTAGGTGTAGTCTCTTTTGTCCTCATTGTCTTTATCATCATTTATTTTTCTTCACATATAAACAGCTAAAAACTCAATAGAATAAAGCCAGGTAGAATAATATTTTAAATTGGTCCATCCAGTGGAATATGTACAGTTCACAGTTACACCCAAAAGGGTAACTATCACATCAGTAACTTTGTGTCTTTAACCACAAACAGCAATTTCCCATTAGAAGTTCAGATCTATTCGACACTGACAGGAATTTACTATTTTTCAGGCCCAAAAATGGAACATGCTCTGAGATGACCTCAGGTCCATGATTAGGGCTTTGGGTAGTTGGGCTGCATATTACAGGTCTTGAATGCCCATGCTCCTGGTAGTAAAAAGATAGAACTTTGAGATATTATTGGGAATACTTTTTAACTTTCATCACAGTTAATAGTTAAAACTGTGGAACCCAGTTCTCTCACTACCAAGTGTTCTGGGCAACTACCACTTCAAAGTTCCAAGTGTTTAGCTTCATCAAAAAGTTCCAGTCTTGGCAGAGAAACTGGAACAGAAAGCCAAAGAAATCTTACCAGGTACTCAGCTTCCTACCCCATTTGCAAATCATTCATTTTGAGCTGCTGTGATTTTTCTGTGCTCTATTTCATCATTAGTGTTTATTACAATTTTGATTAGAGGGAATTCAAAGTTTTGAATTCGAGTCTGTTATTGGGTAAAGTTCTTCAATTTCTGCTGCCAAGTGAGTAATTTATTTATTGGGCTGTTAAACTACTGTTATCTCTGATAATATTGATATCTATTTCGCTTTGCGAGCTTAAAAATGCTCTTGTTGTGCTCAGATGATTTGAATTTAACAAATTTGTAGCAAAATCTCTTCAAGTTTGCTGATTGGTTGAACTGAATTATAAAAATGGCCAATTGATTAGACTGATTTCCATTGTGGTTTTTATGGAACCTAATTACTCTCTTCTATATGCAATGGACTTTACTTTTGTAGGTTATAATCTAAATTTGTATACATCTCTCTCTTATGGAACTGGCTTTGGCGTCTCCGTTGTTCCCTTCAAATGTTACAAGAGGTGTCGATAAGATTAAGCCTTTTAGCTCAATGTTTGCCACCCGAAAGCTGCCTGCTCGAACATTGTTTCCTTGTTTGGCAGCTGTGGCTACCCAAACACCCCAGGTTATCATTTCTTGGTTCTCCTCATTCCCTGCCAATGTGTTTTGTCTTGACTTTTCTACAATTAAATGACGGCGTTTGTGTTCCAGACTGTGGAGTTTGATGTAGAGAGCAAAAAACATGAGCTGTTGAGAGCTGTCCAAGACACAAAAAGGGGCCTTGTTACAACTGATGATCAGCGCTCTTCTATAGAGGAGGTTCTGGTATAATCTCTTTTCTGTTGAATAACCTTGTGAATTAAATTGCTTTAATGTACATTAGGACTGTGTTAGTTTGATAGAAAAAAGTAGGCGCTAGTTCATGAGATTGTTTTATAATAACTTGTGTAAAAGATGGCAGGTGACTGTGGAAGGATATAACAAGGGTGCACCTTTAGACTTGGTGAAGTTGGATGGGACATGGCGGTTGCAATATACTTCTGCTTCTGATGTTCTCATTCTTCTGGAAGCAGCTGAAAGGGTATCTTTCTTTCAGGTATAAACAATGAATGCCATAATTTGGACATCGTCGTCTTCCACAATAAGCTGAAAAGCACATCTCATCTTTTATTTTTTTGAATGATCATCTCATCTTTCTTACTGAAAGACAAAAAGGGTAATTTTTTCTACTCAAACCACTAAACCTCTCTTGTTATTCTATTCTCTGCTTGGGCGTGGTGCTTCAATTGCGAAATTCATCCTGCTGAATGCCTCCTTTGTTCGCAATAAAGGTAATTGATGTTAAGCCTTTTGACCTTTTCTGCTTACACAGGCTTGTATCTTTTATTTTTTAACTCTGATTTCATGTGTGCGTGTAAAATGTCAACTTCTAGATTCACTGTTATATATTTATTTCCCTTTTAATAGTTACTTATTACTCTTGCTGTCCTCCAAGTCTATTTACTATTTCTGCATGACTGTCAAAATAGGTTGGGCAGATATTTCAAAAATTTGAATGCAGAGACCAGTCCAACGGGGGTATAATTCGTAACGTTGTCAGATGGAGTGTTCCACCATTGTTAGAGGTAACTTTTCCGCTGCTACACTTGAAGGTTTTTATAGAATAATCACTTTGAATATATGCATTCTTTGGTGTTTATGGGTGTGATATAGTTTCTCAAGTAAGGTCGTTTCTTTGTTATTTAGTTCCTATTCTGATTGACTTGTATTCTGTATTGCTTGAGTTAATGTTATATTAGATGAAGATGTCAATGCAAATCTTGTCTGAGTAGTTTGTGATTCAAACATGAGTACCAAGTAAATCAGTTGAAGAAACTGAACATAAGATTAGACTTTGATTTGAATGTGCTTTTAAAGTTAGACTGCTTGTATTGAAGATCTGATTTCTTAATTTCTGTAAATGTGTTGATATCATGGGGTCTATGCATCCTGCAGGAAGAAGATGGTGCTACTCTGCTAGTTTCTGCCAAGTTTTCTATTGTCTCCAGGCGTAACATCTATCTTCAGTTTGAAGAGGTCAGTTTTCCTTCATTTCTTAGAACTTATGGAAGTGAAGGCATGGGAGGATTGGGAGTGCACTGTCATTCTTCCTCTTATATTGGTTATGCTTCCAAAGAAACACTTTTAAATGAATTCCACCACATCATATTCAACTGACAACATTTATACTAATGTTGTTAAGTCATCAGTACCCCCTAATGCCCAGAAAACATAGTGGCTTAATTATATACCTACTTTTGTGATGTCATTTATATGTAATTCTTTGAGCCATAACTTAAGGCTACTAACTGTATTATAAGGAATTAGTCGTGATCAGTTGAGCCAGGGACTGGGCTGGGGTGGGCTTTTGATGGTCTTCTCAGCTATATGCATTTCTTATATCCTTGCCTTGGACTTGAAAACGAGTTGTTCATTAGTAAATGGTAAATTTCTTGATGTATTTTTCTTAATATTCATCCGAGCCAGCACATTATTTTGCAGATTAGTGTTCAAAATATAAAAATTGGTGAACAGCTGCAGGCTTTTATAGCTCCAGCATTACTTCCGCGATCGTTTTTAAGTTTGCAGGTAAAGTACTTTCTCACTTTAATGTAACTCTTTTGTACATAAAGATAATTAACTCTGACCATTAACTTGTATGATTGCTTGTGTGCAGATCTTACAGTTCCTCCGGACTTTCAAAGCTCAAATTCCTGTTAATGATCCAGGAACAGGAAGGTATATCATTTTGTACAATATTTATCATCGTAACATATCTAATAGTCTTCTAGATGTACATATTGTGATCAAATCTGGTTTAAAATGTAGGCAATCAGTAGGAGGACTCTATTACCTTTCTTACTTGGATGGAAATATGCTTTTGGGACGTGCCGTTGGTGGCGGAGGAGTTTTTGTTTTCACTAAAGCTCAACCCCTGGAGTAGGCACGCTGCCGTTTACTTCCCTGCGGAAGAAAGCTGGGAAAGACATGGCATGGAACTCTTCAGGTGAAGTAAAACTTAGTTGCAACGGTGCTTACAGCGCTCATGTGTTTATCTTTCTCATCATGTGCCTAGGTCACTTGATAAGAAAGTGAGACAGCATTTGGACTATCTGAAGAGTGATCAACAAATATCAACTATTACCAGCTAAAGTTCTGACCCTTCTGCCTCTCTGTTATACATACACTGATTGATTGGATATCTCATATGACTTGAACCTTATAGATTGTGTCTCGTCATTTGGAGGCCATTATTGCTCAGTAGCGTGTATATATATATTTCTCGGATCCGGCTCCTCTAAAGTGAGCTAGTTATAAAGTTAGTAAATTTCATAAAATCTAAACCTTTGAAACAATTTAATGGTTCAGATTACACCACATCATCTAATACAAACTTTAATGATTCTTCCATTACTTTTCCTTCCAAACAAACAAAAAAATCAAACTTCCGTTTAACAAAAAAAATTAATTAACTTTGATAATTGATCAATGACGAAATCCTGTCCAGTTCGTGATTCATGAAACTCAAATAGCTATTGGTCATGGCTATTAGATGAGCTACGTACTAATGGGAATAATGGAATAAGAGTACTTGAGAGTCTATTTCGTAATTCAAACCGATATGAATCATATTATATCCCAATCCAAACTATTTGTGGAAAACAAACAAAATTATTATTGTTAACATGCTTATAAGATCTGAGGCTGAAAACACAGAGAAATATTCAATTCAATTTCAAAAACAATAATATGAAGATTGAAGAGAAGAAAAAACTAGCATTTGAATTAAACTCTTAAGAAATAATAGACAAAAAGATGAAAGAATTGAATTGAAGGAGAAAGGATGAGATAGCGGTTCCAGATCGACTTCCAGTTCGTGAATGTAAGTATGAAACATCCTAGCTACCTAGGGTTTTTTTACTTCTTGTTTGGGTCAATTGGGTGCAAAAGACGGCAACACTAACGTCCGTTTCAAAACCAAAATAAAAAATAAAAACCAGATGATGTGGCATAATAAAATCCATGAGATTATATGTAAGATGGCGATCTAATGAAATTTACAAAAACTGCAGACAAATAACTTTAGAGGATCTTAATCCATATTTCTCATTCTTAGTTGGATTATAATAATTTATAGGTCGAAAAATTATATATATTTCTCTTTGGCTAATGCTCTATATGCCATCTTATGTAGTAAGGAAATTTAATCTTTGTTGGATTGGGTTTCTTAATTATTCTCAACTGGGAATCTGGGATTAATTAGTATGGATTATAAACTCTAAACCTAGTCGAGTTCTGTTTTCAACAGATACTGCAGTTCTAATTCTCTATAAATACCTAGTAAGGTCGATCGACAACAATACAATCATACGAGAATTAGATTCTTTCTTTCTGTTAGGTATCAAAAGCTCTGCAAGTAAACGATTAAACAATGGCATCGTCGTCGACCTCTCAACCTCCTCAACAAGTTTCAATCATGCCAGTCCAACTCTCGGAATGGAATAATTACTTTCTGTGGAAATCCTTCATCATCCCAGTCCTCAAGTCCCACGATATACTGGATCTCGCTGAAGGAAGAGAGCTGTGTCCACCACAGTTTCTGAGTAGCAGTGAAGATATCAAAGAGAACAAAAAAGTCGAAAACCCTGCTTATATCCATTGGACAAGGAAGGACCAGACGCTCCTGGCTGTGATCAATGCAAGCTTATCTCAGAAACTACTACTGCGACATGCAGTTGGGTGCACGAGTGGAAGAGCTCTATGGTTGATCTTTGAAGACCTGTTTGCTCAAAAGGCAAAAACTCAATTGAAACAGCTCAAGGATTGCCTCGAAAATCTGATGCTGACAAAGGCAGATCCCTCGTCATCCATAACGGACTCAGACATGTCAAAATACATCAGCGAAGCGACAGACATTGTCAATGGCCTCCATGCAGCTGGGTTTCGAGTAGACGACCGCGAAGTTGTTTCTCGTGTACTCGGAGGGCTTCCTTCGGAATGTGATGAGCTAGTCACTTCAATCAGGGATCGACCTGAGCCTGTAAGGCGGGAAGAGCTCTACGACTTACTACTGCATCATAGATTTCCAAAATCTACAGCTGACAAAATCAAGTCGGGAATATGCATCGTTTTGGCCGTTCTTTTACTTGGTGGTTACTTTCGTTGTCTGGTATGGATTTTAACATGGTTATTTAGTTAGTGGGGGCTTATGCTGGTAGATTGGCTTGTGAGATGGCTAGGGAGTTGCAGCTTTTTCCTTTAGTCTTGGAGTCAGACTGTCTCAATCTGGTTAAGGCTACTCAGTCAGCTACTCGGTATGATCGTTGAGGATATTAAACAGGATCTGTTGTCTCTTAATTCTTTTTTTTTTAGTCATGTTTTCAGAGAGTCCAACTTGGTAGCACATAAGCTAGCTCGTTTGGCTCTTAGTTGCTCTTCTCCTTCCCATTGGGTCGGTGCCCCTCCTGGGGAGTTACAGGGTTTGCTTGCATCCCCTCCGTGTAATCGGTGATTTTTTCAATAAAGTTCTCTAACGTATTCGATTAAAAAAAAAAAACATGGTTATTTAGTTGCTTCTTCTTTTTCTTTTCTCTGTGGGGTTTTGGCCTATCTCCCCTCTTACCTATTCTCTTTTATACTTTGTAAATTTTCTTTAAAAGAGACAAGAGTGCTTGGAAAATTCTAGTATATCTTAAAGAAACAATTAAATGATCATGTAATGACTATTTACCCCTTCAAAAGCTTTCATGTGTCATATAATTAGACACATTTGCAATAAGTATGTCATACCATACACGAAATTTTCAGCTAGGGATGAGGAGACGGAATGGCAACGAAACGAAATTAATTGAATCAAGGCTAGTTAGTGACAACCTAAAAATAAAAACTCTATCTTATCCAAAATAAATAAACGAGTCGGAAGTGTAATTAACTTAATAAATTGGACCATCAAATTGGGCCACCCTCTTCAAACGGCCCATCTACCAAACCCAAACATTAGCCCAAATCCAAAACCACACACAACTCCTTATAAAAGGCGTCGCTATAAAACCCTAATCCCCAGCTCTCATTTGCCCTTCTCCTCCACTCTGAGATAGAGAGAGTAGCCGCCGCCACCAAAACCCTAGCCCAAAGATGAAGAGGAACCCCCGCGTCTCCAGCTCCCGCCGCAAGAGCCGCAAGGCTCACTTCACGGCGCCGTCGTCGGTCCGCCGCATCCTGATGAGCGCGCCGCTCTCCTCCGACCTCCGCACCAAGTACAGCGTCCGGTCCATGCCGGTGCGCAAGGACGACGAGGTCCAGGTTGTCCGTGGGACCTACAAGGGCCGCGAGGGCAAGGTCGTCCAGGTGTACCGCCGCAAGTGGGTGATCCACATCGAGCGCATCACCAGGGAGAAGGTGAACGGGTCAACAGTCAACGTCGGGATCAACCCTTCGAAGGTGGTGATCACCAAGCTCAGGTTGGACAAGGACCGGAAGTCGCTGCTGGACCGCAAGGCCAAGGGACGCGCCGCCGCGGATAAGGACAAAGGCACCAAGTTCACCGCCGAGGATATCATGCAGAACGTCGACTGATTATGGTTTGTCGTCGTTTTAATACTCCTAGTAGCTGTTCGAATTCGTCATTTCGGTGTCGGTTTTTGTATTGGATCTTTAAGCTGAGACTTCAATTTTGTGTTGTTCTTAACTATTCAGTGATGTTATATTCCGGCATTTATCTCTATTATTTTTGGATTAAGTTTGATTTTTCGTGTTACGTGGTTTGCGAATTATTCATTTGTGTTGTGTGGATTGCAATGCTGGTTATTTTGATGTTGGGATTTAGCAAGTTTATGATTGAAGTGGCAGACACTGATTCTTTGCCCGTGGTTTGGTTTGAACTTTTTGTTATGATCAGAGCTGGAAACAGTGCCTGCTGCTTTGTATTGCAATAGTCAAGTGTGTTAGTTTGTCCGAGTCTAATGAAGGTTCATTGCTATCATGTACCAAGTTTTGTTTCAAAGGGTATTGTCAGTGCGATAAGCTTTCATGTATGGAGTCTAGACACAAAATGTTTAGGCATGGTCATTACTTTGTTGGCAACTTGTAGTTTTTCACTGAAATGCTGATGATAAGTTGGGGTTTCTAGGTTTGTGGCTGTAGCAACATTGTAGCCAAGGTTGCCTACTGTTCTCTTTGTGTTTTGACCATTCATCAACAGTAAGGGTTTATGCTTTGATCAACTTTTTATTTATCGAGACAAATTTGAGTGTATGAGTAATACTTAGGTATAAAGTAACACTTCATTCTAAAAAAAAAAGGTATAAGTAGGGGTTTGAGCAGTTGGTCAAGGTTTGCATTTGGTCCCTAGAAGCTTCTTTGTACCAATTATGTGGCATGTATGAGCCTCTGAACACTTTCTCTGTTCTTGGGGAATCAATTTTTGCACATAGTTGGAACCTGTACCTGAAAGAGCACATGATTTGAACCATTCAAGTCCATTTGTGCTTTAGAATTGCTTACGTTTAAAGTGTGTTTGTTGCTTAGAGTGGTGAGCTGGGAATTGTATCTCTCATGCCTGGTTGCAATTTCGGATTCCCTGAACAATTTTATCACCCACCTGTTATAGAAGTTTTGGGGGAATGAAAATGCCTCCTTCATTATTGGCATAGGCACAACAGCCTCGGTGGGTTCTTTATGGATGTCTGTAAAAATGCTATAGGTCTAGGCGAGACAATGATAAAAGGAGAAGGAAAGGGAAACAAGTGATTTTGGTTCCTACTTTGAGTAAGATCTCCAAAACTTAGCAACACCTGCAGAGTAAAATTGTATTACCACTCATCAGGGCCAGTCCTGAGGAGTTTAAGGCCAGGTGTGAAAAAAAATTATGGACCCTTTATATATATAAAATTTATTCAAAAAATACTGATTTTGAATTTGTTTTGAATGATTGTGAACGTTTTATAAAGATTTCTTTTATTGTAGAAAAGATCAATCGTGAGTCGACATCTTTTATTATTGTAATGCATCTTTTTTATAATTGAAGCAACGACTATATGAAATTGAGAAAAAATTACTATAAAGTGGAAATGGATCCAAAGAAATATTTTTAATTATTTTGGAGAAGATGTCCAAAATGAAAATAAGGAGATTTAGTTATTAAATTTTTTTTCTTACATGTTGTTTCCAGTCATTATGATCGATGGATCAAAATTGTGTTCTCTTATTACTAATAAATACAAGATACAATATTGATATAACTCAAAACACTTGATTACATCCTAAACAATGTTGTAAGTTAACTCGAGAACAGAATCCGTTTTCTGCAATCAAATTGAGTTGATCGAACTGAATTGCGTACCTGGGTTATGATCATTGCCACTACTTATTTTTGGATATGCAGTGACTTATGAGTCATGAGTATTCATGTTGTTTTGTTGTTTTGTAGTGGATTATTTCCGGGTTAAATTTATATTTGTTGTGGATTATTTCCGGGTTAGATTTATGAAATTTAATTATTATTTATTTCCTCTAGACCGCCAAAATTCACACTTTGCAACTATTTATATGTTTCAGAGGCATACGTCTCATGATGATATTCTTAACGAATGTTTAACTTGTCATATTATTCGTTAGAAACCACCGGCACATGATTTCGTTAAGCTAGATTTTGATGGTTGTTTTATAAATAACACCAAGCCTTTGCAGGTTTTGTCATTAGAAATGATCAAGGTCGACCGCTTATCGCTTCTTCCAAACAGCTTGGACACTAATGTTCTGGTTGTTGAAGCTTATAGTCTGCCTTACTATATACACAACCGTTTAAAGATCTCGGTTGAGGGAGACTTAAATATCTTAATTTTTATTGATTGGATCGTCAAGGAGATAATAACCACATGGTCCATGAATAATCAAAACTATAGTTCATGATATTAGGATGTTGGCCGATCAGTTCCATCATATTGAGTTCTTTCATTTATGGAGGGAGACTAACTTTATGGTTGTATGAATGCGGGATATTGGCTGGACTCTCTTCCTATAGCTGCTCCTCAAGTTTTTCCTTTTAACTATTTTAGTTTAGGATGTCTTAGTGGTTATGTTTTATAATTTTTTTTCTTCATCGAAAAAACTATTTATACGTTAGTTTCCTTCAATATTTTATATACAAGATAACGAGATGTCCTATAACACTTGCCTTTAACTAATTTTTATCTCATCTCTCTGTCTCCCTCTTTTTTCTTCTTATCCATATCTCAGTCTCTACCTTCCACCTAGTTCTGTCATGTATGCTCGTGTCATGTGAAATGTATGCGCCTAATTAGTCATGTATTACATATGCCTCATTTTCTATGCATTTGATTTTCCATGCTTAAAATGAGTCACGTAACAAGTATATTGCGTATGCCTCATGTTCTATGCATTTGATTTTCAATAATTCACGTAACAATTTTTTTTTTCTTTTGAATCTTTTCAATACGTCGTGATGTCATAGCTTTATGTCGATGTTTCATACATAAAATAAGGGTCTATTTGTTCTTACAGAAAAAAAAAAA
>NC_020496.1:25977271-25990167 GCF_000184155.1 Fragaria vesca subsp. vesca | reverse complement strand
TTTTNTTTTTTTTTTCCAGCTTTGTTCTCTTCAACAATGTGCATGCATGTTCCATTGGTCTATATTTACCTAAACGACCTTGCCTCGATCAGAACTAATTCACGTTCTAATTATCATCCAAAGTTGTGGACACTCGAGATGATAATCAAATGGCTAAATGGTTTGTGCTTTAGCTTAAAGTTGGTTGCAGGTGGTAACATTAATGCTCATTCTCCTAGTATGGCCAGGAAACTTTAGTAATTTGACATATTAAGAAGTAAGAACAATGAAAAACCCAACTTTGATTTTCAAAACTTAATTTCTTGGTTTCGCCCATTAAGTTTCTGGACTGTAGGATTGAGGGGTAGGGGACGTAATTCTCAGGCATTACAACTGACTATACTCGCTACTTAACTGAATAATTGGCTTACCTTCTTTCTCTTCTTTCTTAAAGAAAAAGAACTGATGAAGAGAGTATGCTCTTATTACCGGCGGAAGAGATTTCCAACCTTTTGCTATGATACTATACATATGCAATTACATGATCACCTATTTTCTATAAATTTCTCCTACACTCTTCACTCTTCAGAATCATTTGTCCTGACTTGTATGGCTAAAGAGCTGGCAAAAATCAATCTTGATCAAGTAAACTATTCCAACGTTGTTTAAGGGAATCGTATGCACTGGAACAGGAAATAGCCTCTAGAGTACTCCGTCCATCGATACTTGTTTCTGCAGCAAGCCCCAGTCTTAATAATGTAGCAATTGCCTTGTCAACTGGCATCTCAACCTGCATCAGGTTAAACCAACAGTCACAAAAGCATGTTTCCATAGGTAGCCATGCCTCTTATCCCTACATAGTGAAAATTGCTCGTTAGAAAAGATTTCAGTTCTTACCTTTACTTTAAACACATCATACATAAATCTTTCGCATTTGTCCCCAACACTCTCACGATTTGTAAGCTGCAGTCATAAAACATCTTGGTGATTATGCAGCTGACAAAATGATGACAAGGAAAGGAACAGACGACATGTTCCATGGCCTGTTTATCAGCTCTTAATGAGATGTTAACCCAGATACCATATACCAGGCCATCACATAAGTAGACCAATTGGTTCCATGCATACAAGCAAGTTTTTTTTTCAGAATCTCTCTTTCGAGACTTTTAATTCACAATTATGATCAAGCTCAGCTGTTATATTGTGCTTTTGTTAGTGGATAAAGTTTCAAAAAAAAAAAAAAAATATTCAGCTGGTCTCGACCTTCTCCTCGTTATTGCTATTCTTATCACTCTTTATGAAGTTGGTTACTAACAGAAGTAAAAGAAACTACTATATACTTAAACAAAATACTAAATATACACAAGGGTAATAACTAATAAGCAGCAGCATAGATACTCCATATAACAAATGAAGATTATGATTCAGAGATATTTCTACTTCTAAACAGGCATATGCAGCATTTTAACCTTCTAAAATGAGATACTGGAAAGGTTCAAAGTTACCAGGAGACAAACCTTTCCCTCCTTAGCTTTGAGAAGGATTGCATATGACAAAATCGCTTCCTTGTACTGCATATTGGGGGAAAAAAATTTAAATCTTGGAATAATGATTGTACAAATGGGTTTGTTATACAATGTTTTTGATAAATCAACAAAACTTTTCATTTAGATCACATATATCAATTGAAAATTTGACAGAATTGATAAACTGATGCATCTCATCTAGAGAAGTCTGCTAAAACTATTCTTCTAATGTAGTTTAGAGAATGAAACAGTTTGTTTTAGAGCATTCTTATTTCTTTTCATTTATAACTGGGAAGGTTCCTTAATTTAGTTAAATCTAGTGAACCCACCACAGATGAAAGAAATACAAATCATTTCTCCCTTTCACCCTTCTCTATACGTATTAAGCAAAGTTGAGTAAATGAAATAGTGTCTCACTTGTTGCTGTTCAGAAGCATCCAGCAAAAAATGAACTGAGCCGAATCCACTAGCTAAGGTTTTCTCATAAAGCGTCGTGTTGACCAAAAGCTGTAACGAAAGGCTGCACTATGAGTTCAAATAAATACTCCAACTTAAAAAGCATACAACTATAAACTCTGGAGAGAAAAATGAAGTTGACTCACTTGATACCTATCCCAGGTCTGTTTGTATCCCAGAACCACACGGGAGATATATATTACAAGAGCACTAATAGCGACCACATCAAGATATATTGCTGACCTGTTATAATATTAAAGATGCAACTTGGTAACAATTTTGAAGAGAAACTAAACTCGAAAGTGACAATGCTAAAAGACACACTCTCAGTAGAAAAATTCAAACAAAGGGAATATAAAAGTGAAACTGTGAAATAGTAGGTTTAAAAAGCACGCAGAAAATACCCAAAACATAATTTGATGCTCAAGAAACCATGATGATTTGACCCAAAAATAAGGGAGTAGAATATATTATTCGACTGTTCATTTTCAACGTAATATGAGAGAGATAGAGAGAGCATACGGCGAAGATAACACATTAACAAATTTGTAGTTTATGAAGTACGCTGAAAGAGCCAATGTTGAAGCAATGTCCAAGCGTACCTGCAAATCAACAGCATATCATCTGATGGTCATACGGATAAAGATTTGAAAGGACTGCAATACCCTATTTATTTTCCCTTAAAATATCAATCATAGATTCATAGTACACATAAGCATAGCCACCAGAATTCAGTTACTTTACAAGAATGAAGTGAGCATTTGGCTGCAAAGGTGGATGGGAATACTAGAGCACTCTTCAATATGATTCATATATGCTAATAGACAGTTGAATTTATTATAAGAAATAATTGAAAAAAAAGCTGCCGAGTACATGCACTAGTATTCTGATATATGTTGGTTGGCAACTGACAAGTAAAATGTAACTTAAGAGGTCAAAGTTGATTAATTCGATAATAATTAGAAACAGAAGGCCGACATGATGAAGATGAACATTGCCTGTCCTTAAGTCTTTCAGTAAATAGTTGAGACATTACTGACTACTACAAGAGTTTTACAGGCTGAACAGGAACTTGTAACTAGACTACCTAGTCTCTTGGCAGTCAGAGACTCAGAATTGTAGGCACTTGTAACTAGACTACCTAGTCTCTTGGCATAGTCAGAACAGTTCCTAATAAAATCAGAGACATGTAGAATTACAAATTGCTTCTGTAAAAGAAACTGATCGATATACCTCCACATAAACTAGCCACTATAGCAAATTTAAGACTTCCCAGGCAAACTAGAGTGGAAACATATGCGATTACTTGTTCACTTATCGCTCTTAACTGATCCTTGTGTCTTTTAACTACACCGTGATCCAGGTCTATCTAGTTTCTAGACATGGATATACGAAAGGAGGGAGGGGGAATTAGAGAAGTGCATAAATACTAATATTATATACAACAGAGAAGAATCAGAGAACATAGAAACAAGTGCTGCATGCAATAGTGTAAAGAATTCTCAGCATGTAACGAGTTCTACATACCGTGTCTATGATACGGAAAGAGAGCTTTTTGTGGGGAAAGATGACCTACAAAAAATAATGAGATAATTCATGGGCATACAATAGTAAAAAAAGTGTAACTTTGAAACTCATACACTAAAGCAATGTCAATTACATTGGATGAGGGTTAAAATTGAGACAGAATTATTTACTGGTAGATCCGGAATAGGGATTTTCTCATAAATCTTTAACTGCAACGATGGAACCGAAGCACTATCTTCAGTGTTCCTGTCAACTCGTTCTTTGGTATAAAGCAAAATCAATTCTTGATATGCTGCTTCCTACTTTGCAAAAACATGAAATACTATCACCACATCTTGCAACATGTACATCTATAATAGAAAAATAAGATCAATTATCCTAGAAGGCTTTGCATACACAAAAAGATAAGTCGGGAAGTAAAAATAACTTCAACAATACCTGGAGGATTGACTTTGAGAAAAGAATGGATACAGAAGTCTTCAACATTTTCCAAATATTCTTATCACAGTATTTCCATGAAGCAGGTCTCCATATGTCACTGAGTGATCTCCTTGATAAGAAGATGGGCCTGGAAAAAGAAGTACTGGCATAAGATCATAATCACATAGTTCCACTCTATAAATATCCATGACTAGAATAGCAAGAAAACCGATAGAGAAAACAATAAATAGAATTCACTAATTACTTAATTAGCATGGTTATTACATTCAATGGACATTTATAGTGTCAGTTAGATTCAGTGTTTTGATCAAATGACCTTTAACTTCAATCTCAACTTTCCTAGTCATCCTCTATTCTAACAGTTGCTTCTGTTTAAGCATTGAATAAGAGGAATACAATATTAAGAGTGTGCAATATCTTCTAGGGAACGAATCAATAATTATTTTTTTTCGAAATAATTCGTTGGTTGTACATTCAATTTATGATCTTTAGGTTGCAAGAGGATCTTTAAACGGCCGTTTCTCACAAATGGATTAATTAACATAAAAAGGAAATTTAAGATATATAGGAAGTTAGGAACATAGATACTGAGCAGGAACTCAGTTTTGGTGAAGACGACTGATACTTGGTACTGATTTCATTTAAGTTCAATATTGTTCCTAAATAGAGGAAAATCAGTAAACAAGTGGAAAAAGTACTCCCTGATAATGATATGCAAAAGATAAAAGTCCAATGGGAAAACCTTGCATAAGGATCAGAAGCATTAGCATCGCCATCAAGCTCAAATGGTGTTTCTGGGGTAAGGGAAATAAGTCCAATCCATGAAAGCAACTTCCTTAAGAGCCTTCCACGGGGTCCAACTGGTGATAATATTCCTTCATAACGAGATACAGCTCTCTGTGCTGCCAGCCATATCGGAAGTTCCCTATCTGATAGTTGATCTACCCCCAGCATATCATCGGATGTTTGTTCGTTAGTACGAAATGCTTGCTGAAAAACAGAGAGTTCCTTTAGCCAAACTTTCATTTTTTCAGTCCAATCTTGTACCTCTGGTGTCTGAGAAGCAACTTTCAATGACTGTCCTTAAGCAAGAGAAACAAAGAGTCAGATTATGTGTGGAAAGACTGGATGCCGCCTCATCAGAAGGCAGTCATAGTTCAGTAAAAGACAATGACCTCTGTTATCCAGCTCCCAATTTCCCCCAATGGTTTTGATACAATGAAGAAGATTCCTCGTAGAAGTTTGGACTGTATGTACTCCAGTTTTTCAACAAGTAGTAGACCCTTCTGCCTTTCAGTTGCATATCCCCGCCTGTCAGATGGAATTGATATGTGGACAAGGGCGGAGCCAGAACGGTAAGTTTAGGGGGGCCGAAATATAGAATACGAAAAAAAGATATATAAATTTCAAATCGTCTGACAAAATTATGTGTTATTGAAATTGAACTTATTGTTCTTTTTGTTGCAGAGTTTCATTTATGTACATGGAAATGACTATATATATTGAAATTTACATGTATGTAAAATGATTAGTTAATAACTAATTGATTATAGTGATGAATATGGCAAGATGCGACATGGAAGGAAACTGTATAGTCCAAAATATCAAACTAATCATTATAAGAAATCATTACAATTATATGTAATTGTAACCATTTAGTCCTACTAATAGTGGTGTAATTGACATTCTTCAAAAGGTTTGGGAGGTGCCATGGTACCCCTTGGTCTTAGTGTGGCTCCGCCTGTGTACGTGGAATAGATATTTTGCAAGTTATCTATTGCAAAATGGTAAGTATAGCATACAATGGATAAACGAATCAATTGTTCATTGGTACTACCTACAGAAATCATGTTCTTTTTATATAAATTGGCTATTGTTCATCACAGCTTCATGGTTTAACATCAAAATATTGTAAATTTCAAACGATGATGGAAAACAGACGATTGAGCTTAAAATACTAGTATCACCTGTATATTATTGCATTGGACTCGGAAGCCTTCTTCCAGTCGACATATATTGGCAAAGTAAGGAGGTAATCTGAGTTCAATGCAGATGTCAGCATTAAATCCCTCGCTGATAGTTCTTCAAACTGAGCGTCATACAAAAGCTGCATGAAAGAGCGCTGGAAACGAGTGGCAACAGCAACCCTACATATAATTTCAAAGATTTTTATATCATGAGGATGAACAACTTAGACTAACTGAAGAAAGTACATTCATTGTTTTTGTAACATTTGATTTATAGCATGAAATCATATAAAACTTCTACACTGTTAGAAAATTTGAAATCAAATGTACTATTTCAGTGGCACCATATCTTTCTCTTTTTCTCTAAAAGCAGTTAACCTTACAACATGAAACGAGAGTTCTATACTGATAAACATCCATACCAATCTACCATTTCTGTCCCATAGTTACTTGTGAAGCAATGTATACACCTAAACCACTAATTATGCATAATTCCTACCACGAAATGTTATAAATCCCTGATGAGCTTCACATTAGCTTGCGAAATTCAGCATTAGTGAAAACGAGAGATTACATTGTTGCCAAAAACAAATTGGTGATACCTTTTGACGTCCTTAACTGAAGACCCCAACAGTTTCCTCAATCCCTCAACATAATCGAACCGCATCGAGTTTTCAGCTTCATTGTCATCACTCTCATTTCCATCTACACTCCCAACTCCATTGATCCCCTTAGCCATTGCTTCTTCACTGAACTCCTCCATTGCTTGCTTGTACTCCACAGAATTCGAATCCAAATAATCGGCTCGCATTTCCTCCAATATGCTCTTATGCTCCGCATGCAGAATCGAATCCAAGCACCTGCAAATCAACCAAAACTTTCAACTTCGATTCTTTCATATATCACTAATCAACCAAATCAAAGCATCAAATCATGACTCACTTAGAGAGAAGAAGAAACTGCTCCAAATCACCGTCATCATCCGGAAAGAGCTTCGAAACGACGCCGTCTAGCAGCTCGGCCTTGGAGACCGGGATGTACTTCTGCCTGGGAACCGGAACTTTGGAAATTGCCTGATCCTCTTCGTCTTCGTCGTCTTCATTGTTCCGCGAGGCGACGTCGTTTTGCTTCTTGAGCGCTTCGGTGAAGCTTGTAGCGTCGGGCTGGGGCTGCTTAGGCTCGGCGGAGATTTCTCGGAAGCCGGTGAGGGAAGAAGAGCAGCGGGGAGCTGTGAGGGAGTGAGGTGGTGAGGGAAGAATACGACGGCGTTTTGAGGTCAAGGAAGAGAGGGCGGTGAGGCTGGTGAGAGTGTGCCAAGAAGAAGCTGACATGTCATCAGAGAGCGGTGCGGTGGTGGTGGATAAGAAAATGCTCTGATTTCAGCCGTCAATATTTTTCAGCTTCGAATATTTTATTTTGCGGAGAAGCTGAGAAAGGCTAACCGCTAACCGTCGGGAAAGGCTTAACAGCTTTTCCGACACGATCCGATAACACGACTCACTCGTGAGGCCCACACATTTAATGCAAGATCATTTGTGTTGTACAGCCTACACCAATTTACAAAATATCAATCCGCTAAACATAAATAAACTCATCGATTTATTATTGTAAATATATAATAAACCGGTTTACTTAAAAATCATGTTTCGTTGTATGTTTTGTTATTCACACACCCATAATAAAAAAATGTAACTTTTTAATATCTTGTTTTCAGGATTAAATGTTTAAAACACGACAAGTAGTCGGTAGGATTCATATGAAGTTGATGCTAGAGACATGCTATTTTCGTACCAACTGACTACAAGCAAAGCAACGAGTTCACCAACAAATTCACATTGGATGATATGTAGGTACGGAAAAATGAAAAGAAAAAAAAAAAATACCTCACATTTCTTCAGGTATTGAACAGTATGTAGATCGTTATCAAACTGAAGAAGAGTAAAGAAAAGAGAGCCTCTTCAATGGTATCATTGATATAGCATGGTATGTAAATTCCCCGCTCTGTTTGATTTTACCTCTATCTTTAGTCAAGTTTTATTGGGACCGTACGATTGATCCCTAGCTTCCACTTTTGTTTAAAGGGTGTTTAACTATACAATTGAATGTACCATTGCCTAATGGAGACTTTAGAATTTTGTTAGATATTTGGGTCGAGGATGCATGGTTAAGATTTTACTTGTCTGTTACTTGTCATTGTCATCGGATCAAAGCCATAATTGCCAAGTATTCCTAGTTAGGTTATATGAGAAGAAAACTAATTCTCACAACTCCGTATCAAGCCAGTCATAATTTCAGACATTATATACAGAAGTCTATTAAAACTGGATCGTACGTCACCAATCTATTGTACCAAAAGGGCAAACCGAGATCGATTCGCAAACAATAGGAATCAACACGTCACAGATGGGCTTAAGGTGATCCAACCAAGTAATGTTTGCTATAGCAGCTCCCATTAAACACTGCAACATCGAAAGCACTCCAAAGCCAAACACATCAAGCATCCGGCCAGTAAAGAAGGCAACACTCGATACAAGCAGTCTAGAACGGCAGACAAAGTTGAGCTTTAGAGCCCACAACAAAATTGAAGATATAACAACCTGCACCAAGCAACAGTTAATTAGCAAGACATTCAAGACACCCTACTACCCATATATAGGCAACGAATGAACAGTTCACATGCTAATAGAGAAGAACAGTGGCAAGATGGTGATTAATCAAGCACAAGTCTCCTACCAAGAAACACATTAGTGGCCGACCAATAGCTTGGAATCCTTTATCGCCAAAACTGTGTTCTGCTATACGTTCGTTCAATAATGCATCCTGGTATACCAGAAGCAAAGAGCCAAACAATCAAAATCAGGAAACTAGTACACTAATCATTAACCAGACTAGTAGTCTGTTTAGGCCAGTAACAAGATTCTATGCAATTTTTTTAAAACAGATGTAGTTCCTATATGACAGTAAAAGGCAAGAAAAACAACACCATGGAACACAGTAATCAGATTCACCTTGGCTGCCAGTATTTCTGTGCACATATTTTCCACAGCGTCATCAGTTTGAAGACATTTTTTAGTGATATGGCGCTTGATGTACACATGCACCTGCAAGACAGTAACAACTGACCAACTAACGCTGTTTTCCAATATACGATAAGCACAAACTAAATTGGCACTGCAGTATGATTAACTATCATTGATCTACATATCAATAATATTCTTACGACATACTCAAAATAAGTTCAACATGGTGGTATATGGATGCTCAACTACAAAGAAGACTTTGCTTGGATGTGTTTGGATTTGAATCGAAGTTGGTGAACAGAAAAATCCAAGGGCTGGTAATGAGACATGCCATTTAATGAGGCAAATGATTAAAAGGATCATCCCAGCATGTTTCTACAAGCAGAAACTAGTACTGCGGTAGTAAAGAGGAGCTTAGGATTCTGTAGACATTTTACATCCAAAGATGATATTCAACAATTCATAGTACCCAAAGGATAACTCCCGTAAGCATGAGTTGTGAACCGCAACCATCACACTGTTTAGTTTTTGAATATTTCAATTTCAATTGTCCAACATCTGATGATGAAAAAAGAGAAAGAAAAATCTTAACTCCAAATTTATCAGTGGTTATCGAAAATCTTGCAAAAAAGAAGCCAATGCCCATGACAAACAAAAGAAGAACAACTACAAAAGGAGTGCACCCAAGGAAACAGAGATCTACTGAAATTAAACATGCACTCAGCAGTAACAACAGAAAAGTTTAAAGTATTTCAAATACGAATACAGCCTTTGCAAAGTGTTGAGTACGTAAGGCTTACCACAGAATGTCCCCCTTTAATTACACTTTCAAGTGTGGGTGGAGGTGATGTTCTAGGAATAGCAACTGTTATGATATAAATGGATGGAACAGCAGAGTAAGCACGTCTTACTGCATAAACTAAATCCTG
Organism: Fragaria vesca subsp. vesca; assembly: GCF_000184155.1. Lineage (NCBI taxonomy): Eukaryota > Viridiplantae > Streptophyta > Magnoliopsida > Rosales > Rosaceae > Fragaria > Fragaria vesca. The sequence goes on along the minus strand of NC_020496.1, from coordinate 25,980,322 downwards.
CAAGCAACAAAATTTGAATGCAACGTTTAATGCTGGTTCCGAAGCCGGACTCTAGAACACTATGTGGTCTTATTGTGATGGACTGTTGATAAATCCCGAAACTGGAAAGGACATTACAAGGATCGAACTATTATTACTTGGTAAATATAGTAAATAAATATACACAGTTGTACCTTAGTATCAGAACTCAAAACCTTGCTAGGGACAGGAAGCCTCTGGGCTGCTAGAAGATCACCCTGAACAAAACCCGTTCTCTCTAGCACAACAGATAACCAAAAGGGCAGAAGGAAGTCCTTTAGATCTGACGGCAAATGTTACCACAGCATTCAAGTCTCAAAAGGAGTTGATTTGACTTGATGAATGACTGAAAATTATGCTCTCTCTTTCACTAAAAGAACACAAAATATTCAGTAGTACCTTGAGTTTACTCGCATCATGGACACAACTTCTTGAAGAAACATATTCTGAAATCCACATTGACCATCCTATGACCTGCATATGTAAGGCATAACATTCACCCACAAGGAATACTTGAATGAAAAAGCACATGATCAATAAAAAAAAGATCTGATAAGAGCAGGCACTCTTTCTAAGAAAAGAAAAGTCTAACACTTGATGTTAATATCATTGAAACACATCATGCATCCATTTCTTTTCTACGTAAACCCTTTAGGAAGGTAAGTACATGTAAAATTGGATCTAAACATGTTCACATGGCCTTCAGTGAACTTTCTCTTAATCTTCTTTCTTTTATTTTTCGTTTCATTTCACTTTTGTTCTTCAGACAGAAAGGAATTATTACTTCTACAAATCACTAGAGTCAGTTTACAAAGCTGGAGTGCCCCAAACTCAAGAGGCAGAATTAAAACAAAATCATAAAGCACTCAAGAACATAAGCAAAATGCCATTTAAAAGTATTATATGTTAGATAAAGTATTAATAAATGAGCTGAAGCACCCAAGACATTTCAGTTGGAACATACCGGACTGTATCTTGCTGATGTCTTTACTACAGCTACTAAACTGCCGAGGAAACCTGACCACTGCATATGTAAATTTAATTCTAAATCAGCAGTAATGAAGTAGTGCAAAGAAATTACAAGTGCATGCATAATAATACACGCAGTAGCAACAGTGTTCAGAAACTTATGGAAGCACCGGACAAAGCCCACCCAACTTTTTAATCCCCTTTTGGTCCAGAGAGAAGTCTCTGTGGTAGAAAGACTTTGTCGGCAGAAACAAAAACCCATATAAAGGCATTCCAAATTATAGGCATGATATGTAGATTGAGTACCTGAGCGAGAACCAGATCCAGAAGACGATTGGTATCATTTCTAGCATTGGATAGTACGAGTTCATGCACTTCCCCTACAAATAAGAAACACAAGCAGATAATTGACATCTTCTGACCACCTTTCTACAATAATAATATATGCTTTAGTCTTACACACAAACAAAAATGAGGAACCAAAATTAAAACTGCCTTACCCTTTAAACGACTGGTTTCTGTTTCTTCCTGCTCTATACACTCTAGGATCTGCAACAAGATTTAAGTAAATCAAAAGCTAAGATTTCTACTGTGGTGACATAAATGAGAACTTTCAAACACAGTTGTGAGCAAATAATTTCACATTACAACTAATACTTTCAAAAACTAGTTTACAAAATTAACCAAATAAAGTAATAAACGAATAGCAAAGGAAGTGAACAGAGAAATACTTAACTGAACTAGAGAAAAAAGACCATGTTAAAACTCTAAGGAAATACATGGGAAAAATTTACTTTTGGGGGCGTTATGCTTGGCACCATAGAAGTACAAGTATATAACAGCATATGTAATATATTGACACCAGTGATCGAACTATCACGACCAGAAAGAGTCATATTAATGTGATAACCCACTACCCCCTAAATCATATTCGAGCTACTACCAAACTTCCTGTGATCACTTATATATCCCACATCAAACCAGCATAGTGTTAATACGGAAAACGAAACAAGTTTGCAAAATCCACACAAAGAAAGCTATAAATCAATGCTGCAGTACAAAAATGTCCCCAACTCAAATCCAAACACACAAAAAAGAACTTGAAAACATATTGAGCAATATAAAATAAAATCCGAACAAATCCGATCACACCGCAATAATAAGAAGTTGAACAAGTAACAATCACAAAAATGAGTTTGAGGTGTATACCACAAAGCCAGCCCACCAATTAACGATACTTACACGAACCCGCCAATCCAATTCCTTAACGACGTCGTTTAACCTTGTGTATGCATTCTCCGAAATCGGCCAGATACAAATAAAACAAATCGCCTGAAACAATTGAACAATTAGACTAACTAATCCACCAATAGAAGCAAGAAATTCGAATTCTGAGAAGCAAAAGAAGAAGAAGAACCTGAACCAGATTGGCTAAGAGGCCTGAGAAGCAGAGCAGCACCGCCGGAATGAGATGAACGATTAGCGGGTGGAGGACCACCACCACAGAAAAGAGGAGTCCAAGTGCGATCGCCATGGGCGAAACAACAAGAGAACCGAATCGGTTGCACAGAACACCGAACGAGATTCAAATCGCGAAGAAAGAAAACTGTGGCAGACTCAACCCTAGGGTTTCAGAGCAGCGCGGGAAAGACGAGGAGGAGATTTGAGAAGAAAATATACAGGGTGCTGCTACCCAGCAAAATGCTAAGTAGACCCGTCAAAACAAATTTCATTAAAAAGATAATTTTATTCTCGTCTGAAATGACATTTGTAGTCATAATTATTAAGATAATAACAAAATAAACCTAAAATTTTAAAATTCTTTTAGTTAGTAATTTCTAAATGTACCTAGCAGTTTAAGTTTAACGTAAACACGTTGTTAGTTCCAACAAAACCTTAAACGATGTTTCCCATTTCACTATATTGTTGTGCTTCAAGGGTTTAATATCTGGATATTGATGAATCGAGAGTGCAATTATGGTTTCAGATGCTTCTAATAAGGTATGTTCATTTTGAATATGATTAAAAATAAATTAACCCATATCTGTATGCATGTATTTTTGT
>NC_020496.1:25906734-25973169 GCF_000184155.1 Fragaria vesca subsp. vesca | reverse complement strand
CCTCCCATAATCCTCGAAGTGGATTACTTGCAAATTGCAGACCAAGTGAAACAAAATGTTGGCTGTGAGAGGTACCTCGTACATGAAAATTTAAGCGATCAAGAGAGATACCTCAAAGTCGGCGGATGCGATAGCGATCGATGATCACAATGGTCACAATGGTTGAGAGGGAGAAATTGCTGTGTTTGAGATTGGGCTCAACAAAATCAATGCGGTCATTCTTCTCCATTCCTCACTCGGACTCCAGAAGGCGCTTGGCACAACGGGTTTTGCTGGGTGAGAAAAGGGTCGGTTAGCGACGGTAGAATTTGGGATCCAACAGCAAAGCATGAGGCGAGATGAATCGTTTCTGTGGCGTTCGGGGTTTCGTTTGGCTGAAAAGGGTTTTGCTGGGTGTGAATTTATTCTTGATTTTTGCTGGGTTTAATAAAAAAAGGGTATTATCGGAAGATTGCTGGGTTTATTTAGAAATTTTATAATTTTGCTGGGTGTATAAAGTGCACCAAATATATATATAGATCGGGTCATGGTTATGGTAAACAGAAGCGGTAAATTTACAATTGCACCCTCCTAACAGAAGAAACATCGCTCATGACTCCTATACGGCTATACCATATGTTAATTTAAAATGCTTGTAAGTTGTAACTCCATATCAAGCTCGTCATAATTTTGTAGCAATTTCAGACTACCATTATATACAGAAGTCTAATAGAAAACTTTCTGGATCATCCATCACCACTCTTTACACACAGGCATCACCGAGATCGATTCACAAACCATATGAATCAACATGACACAGATGGGCTCGAGGTGATCTGACCAAGTAATGCTTGCTAAAGCGATTCCCATTAAAGACTGCAACATCGAAAGCACTCCACAGCCAAACAGAGCAAGCATCCGGCCAGTTAGGAGGGCAGCACCCAATATAAGCAGTGTAGAACAGCAGACAGAGTTCAACTTTAGAGCCCACATCACAAGTAATGATATAACAACCTGCACCAATCAACAGTTAATAAGCATTCAAGACACCCCTACAACCCATATAGGCAACACTAATCATGCTAATAGAGAAGAATTGAGTGGCAAGTTGGTAATTAATCAGCACGTCTCCTACCAAGAAACACTTTGCTGGCCGACCAATAGCTTCCAATCGTTTATCACCAAAAGTTTGATCTGCTATATGTTCGTCCAATAATGCATCCTGGCATACCAGATGCAAACAATCAAAATCAGGAAACTAGTACACAAATCATTAATCAGACTAGTTAACAAGATTCTATGCAATATATTAAAACAGAATGTAGTTCATATATGACTGTAAAAGGCAAGAAAAACAATGCCATGGAACACAGTAATGAAATCACCTTGGCTGCCAGTATTTCTGTGCACAACTTCTCCACAGCATCATCAGTTTGAAGCCATTTTTCAGTCGCATGCCGCTTGATGTACAGATGCACCTGCAAGACAGTAACAACAGGCCAACTAAACAGGTTTTCCAATATATACGATAAGCGCAAACTAAATTGGCCCTGCAGTATGATGAACTATCATTGATATATATATATATACACGATAAGCGCAAACTTTAGGCCGAGTGCGGACATCCGCTTCTGAACGGCTCCTTTTGTGTGTGTATATATATATATCAATAATATTCTTATGACACTCAAAATAAATTCAACATGGAGGTATCATTTAGCAAAGGACATGGATGCTCAGCTACAAAAAAGACATTGCTTGGATGTGATTGCATTTGAATCCAAACTGGTGAAAAGAAACTCAAGGGCTGGTAATGAGCAAACCATTTAATGAGGAAAACGATTAAAAGGTTGATTCAGTACCACATTATCCCAGCATGTTTCTACTACAGGAGAACATGTCAAAAAAAAAATAACAGAAGAAGAATGGAGATTATTGCTGCCAACATAAGGAGAAGAGCTTAGGATTCTGTGGAATTTTATAGCACCCAAAGGAGAACTCCCTAAGCATGAATTGTGAACTGCAACTATGAGGCACTGTTTAGTTTTTGAATATTTATTTCATTAACAATTGCCCAATCTGATTATGAAGAAAGAAAAAGAAATATCTCATTCCAAAATTTATCGGTGGTTATGGAAAAATCTACTAAGAAAGAAGCCATAATGCCCATAAACCAAAAAAAAAAAAAGGAAAAGAAGAAAGCAAAAAACGACTACAAAAAGAGTGCACACCCAAGCAAACAGAGACGTACTGAATTAAAAATGCACTCACCAATCACTACAGATAAGTTTAAAGTATTCAGAATTTCAAATACTTATACGGTCTTTGCGAAGTGTCGAGTACGTAAGGCTTACCACAGAATGTCCCCCTTTAATTACTCTTTCAAGTGTGAGCGCAGGTGAAATTTTAGGAATAGCCACTGTTATAACAAAAATGTCTGGAACAGCAGAGTACACACGTCTTACAGCATAGACTAAATCCTGCAGCCAACAGATTTGAGATAAGCTAGATCACAGGTAATGTTTAATACTGTCTGAAGCAGGTTCTAGAACACTATGCACTTATTGTGATGGAGAGTCGATAACCGACCCGAAATGGAAAAGACAGTACAACGAACTAACTATTATTACTTGGTTAAGATAGTAAATGAATAGACACAGTTGTACCTTCATATCAGAACTCAAAACCTTGCTAGGCACAGGAAGCATCTGTGCAGCTTGAAGATCTCTCTGAGTAAAACCAGTTCTTTCCAGAACAACAGATAACCAAAAGGGCTAAAGGAAGTCCTTTAGATCTGACTGCATTCAAATTTTAGTCTCATAAATGAGTGAATTTGACTTGGTGAATCAATAAAAATTGTGCTTTCTCTTTCACTAAATAAACACAAAATATTCAGTAATACCTTGAGTTTACTTGCATCATGGACGCAACATCTTGAAAAAACAGATTCAGAAATCGACATTGACCATCCTATGACCTGCATATACAAGGCATAACATTCACCAATAAGTAAGGGATACTTGAATGAAAAAGCTCATGATCAATAAACCAAAGCTTTACTTCTTTCCAAGAAAAGGGAAGTCCAACAATTGATATTAATATCATTAAAACACATCATTCATCCATTTCTTTTCAAGTATATGTAAAATTGGACCTAAACATGTTCACATGGCCTTCTGTGAACGTTCTCTTACTCTTCTTTCTTTTATTATTCGTTTTCACTTTTGTTTTTCAGACAGACAGGAATCATTACTTCTACACACTAGAGTCAGGTAACAAAGCTGGGGTGCCCCAAACACAAGAAGCAGAATTAAAACAAAATCATAAAGCACCCAAGAACATAAACATAATGCCCATCGAAGCTGGGGTGCCCCTATCTCAAGAGGCAGAATTTAAAAATAATCCTAAAGCACCCAAGAACATAAGCAAAATGCCATTTAAAAGTGGGATACTGTATGTGAGATATAGTATTAATAAATGAGCTGAAGCGAGGAGTAGTTGACTTAAAAAGCATCATATCCACATGGTGACAAGACATCTCAGTTGGAACATACCGAACCGTATCTTGCTGATGTTTTTGCTACAGCTACTAAACTGCCGATGAAACCTGACCACTGCATATGTAAATTTAGTTCTAAATCAGCAGTGCTGAAGGTAGTGCAAAGAAATTAGAAGTGCATGCATAGTAATAAACGCAGTCGCACCAGTGTTCAGAATAATATGGAAGCACCAGCCAAAGCCTACCCAGCTTTTTAATTGCCTTTTGGTCCAGAGAGAAGTCTCTGCGGTAGAAAGATTTTGTTGGCAGAAACAAAAACCCATATAAAGGGTTTCCAAATTATAGACATGATATGTAAACTGAGTACCTGAGCGAGAATCAGATCCAAGAGACGATGGCTATAATTTGTAGCATTGGATAGTACGAGTTCATGTACTCCGCCTATAAATATGAAACACAAGCAGATAAATAACATCTTCTGACCACCTTTCACAGTAATAATATATACTTTAGTCTTACACACAAACACAAATGAAGCAAACCAAAAGTAAAATTGCCGTACCCTTTAAATGACTGGTTTCTTCCTGCTCTATACACTCTAGGATCTGCAGCATGTGGAGTTAAGTAAATCAAAAGCTAAGATTTCTTTTGTGGCGACATAAATGAGAACTTTCAAACACAGTTACGAGCAACTAATCTCACATCACAACTGATACTTTCAGTAACTAGTTTACAGAATCAAGCAAATAAACGAATAGCAAAGGAAGTGAACAGAGAAATACTTAATCACATAAATGAGTAACAATCACAAAAATCTGTTGAGGTATATACCACAAATCCAGCCCACCAATTAACGATGCTTATCAGAACCCGCCAATCCAATTCTTTAACGACGCCGTTTAACCTTGTGTATGCATTCTCCGAAATCGGCCAAATACAAACGAAGCAAATCGCCTGAAACAATCCAAACAATAAAAACATGAAATTCCAATTCCAAAAAGAAGAAGAAATAGAGGTAGAACCTGAGCCAGATTGGTAAAGAGGCCTGAGATGCAGAGCAGCACCCCCGGAATGAGATGAACGGTTAGCGGATGGAGGACCACCACCACTGAAAACAGGAATCCAAGTGCAATCGCCATGGGCGAAACAACCAGAGAACCGAATCAATTTAGAGAACACCGAACGAGATTCAAATCGCAAAGAAAGGAAACTGTGGTAGACTCAACCCTAGGGTTTCTGAGCAGAGCGGGAAAAGACGATGAGGAGATTTGAGAAGAAAATCAATATATATCGATCGTTACGATAGAGAAGTAATCAAATTACAACTGCACCCTCCTAAAAGAAGAAATATCACTCCTAGACCATATCTTAATTTAAAATACTTTTTAAGTAAACAAGGGATAGGAACGTGATAAGCAAATTAACACCCCGCTGACCGTTTTCAGTTTTCTACGTTACCATCTGAAATTTAAGAGAAAATACCCATTTAACTAAATATTATAGGGCCTTGCGGCTGGCGCCAACCTACTGTTCACTATCGAAACAATGGGCGGACGTCATCGCTCCTGCATTGTCTGGGTACTAAGGCGCGGTGTATATATATATTTATGAAATTTTTTTTGAAATGTACTTCATATAATTTGAATACATTGTATGTTATACATAAGGAACAACACTACACATCAAAATATTTAGTATTGTCTGGAGCAGTGTGATCAAAAATATAACCCCCCACCTATTTGTTAACTGCTTTTCACCAAAAATGCAGTTCAAGCCTCCTAAGAGAGTTGGATATATACATTATAGTGATTGATGTTTAGTCGTTTTTCAGCTCCTTGCTTGGTGAGGATGATGTACCTTCATTGTTTTGCCTGTCAATTAAAGTCGTATTAAATCAGAGGCATAGAACTGACAAAAGAGAAATTACTTGAAATCTTATGAGAAGATCATCTTGCAACATATAATAAAATGCAATGGTGAACCATAAGCAATGGTATGATCATTAATAAGTTCCATTTATTAAATTCAAATGAATTGACTGTGTAATTTAAAGTTGTCTAAACCTTAAATGGAAACCCAGAATTTATTAAATTCAAAAATTTGAAGAATTAATCACAATATGTAAAGATAATGAAGATGAATCAAGGATGGAAGAAATCAGAAATGCATATATAAACATAGCACTAAGCAACACTCATAAAGACATAGGATTCTTGTAGGACTCTGAATGGCATTTACACATCCAAGTGTCTAATCCTTATTAATTTTCTTCTAAATTTTAGGCAAATATCATCTCATTTGCATACTGGTCTTTGTTGTTCTGATCAAACGGGTTACCTTACAAATTTCTATTACATAACGGGTTTCATCACTTTTATGAAATGGGATTATCCAAAGTAAGAATCTACCTTGTTGTTTAAGGTATAAACCTTATATGCGAAAACATGTAGATAGGTATAAAAGAACAATAAAAACCAAGGTTTATTGGGAAGAAAAGAGAAATCTTTATTGGGAAGAAATGGATCATTGAGTAGGAGAGTCCGTTTGGATTTTGCTTTTCACCAATCCAAGTTTCCAAGAAAAGAACACAAAACCTCAAAGCAGAGTAGCCAACAACATTCTACTCACCTGGTTCCTATAGCCCCATTTCATTCAACAAAATAATGCAAAATTATGACCTTCGAAAACAAAATGAAATTTCTTCATTACTAATCTACTCAATCATGAACAGCAATTGAATTTATGCACACAAATTTCCTAGAACAAAATGAAATCGAAACTTCAAAGCTTCCCGGAGGAGTGATCCGATACGTTGGCTTAATCGCAACATGAATGCCCAATCTCGCTGCAATTCAATCAACACAATTGAGAGAGAAAACAGATCAGGTGAGAGAGGAAAAGGGAGGCGGATTTTGGAGATTTGATGGGTAAGAGAAGGTGAGAAGAGCAACTCTTCCCAGATAAATCGAGATAGACTTACGTATTTATGATAGGGTAAATACTGATGAAGTAGTTAAGTCAGAATAAGCTGCAACCTAAACTTTTAGAATTACATATCATATGGAAGAACATATTGATCAGAAATTGAGGCCTAGTAAGCCTGTTATGTATCTTCACTGCTAATTGAAGACGTGGAGTTTATAAATGAACAAATTTTTATTCTAAATACTGATGAAGTAGTTTATAGTTTTATACATTAAAACAGAAAGAGAGAGTGATACATACAACCTGAGTAGTGATACTCTATCTAATTGGAAACAGCAGGGAACTTACTCTTTTATTTATCAGCACATAGAGCAGTCCATCATAGTCTATAGCACCCGATTCTAACCCAAAAAAAAAAAAAAAAAATCTACAAATCTTGCCCGGAGATCAAATTCTGAAATTCACTCGATCTTGTCCATCAAATTCATATATATATATATATATATATATAAATGCATATAAGAATCATTGCCACCATTTTCTTCATACACATGAAGCCAAAACCATGACAACCATGCATTCCAGATTTGCAGTTTCTTCTTCTAGCTACCAACCATTATTCTTTATCTTTGGAAAACCCAGAACCCTCCACCTGGGAACCAAAACCCAGTTCCCAAACTAAGGACATTCCCAACTTTATAAGCAAGAGTAAAGATCAGACAAAGGGGCAAATATGAGAGAGTGATAAACAACAAAATAATGCAAAAATATGATCTTCGAAAACAAAATGAAACTTCTTTATTACTAATCTACTCAATCATGAACAACAATTGAATTTATGCACACAAATTTCGTAGAACAAAATGAAATCGAAACTTCAAAGCTTACCAGAGGAGTGATCCGATACGTTGGCTTAATCGCAACACGAATACCCAATCCCGCTGCAATTCAATCGACACAATTGAGAGAGAAAACAGATCGGGTGAGAGAATGAGAACAGAAAGTGAAAGGCTGAATGGGAGACATAGGGAGAGAGTGTATTGATATAGAGAAGAAGGTCGGTGGTCAATCGGCGTCCAGATCGTTCTCGATCATTCACGGTCTATTTGGGATTTGTCGACATCTGCTATACATGTTTATATTTTATTTAGGGTTAAGGATAGTATTGTGGTTTTGTAAACATAACAGGGATAAACTGGTCATCATATAAAAACACATCATTTACCTGTACTTACTTATAAACTGTCGAGCCAGTAACTTATTAACAGTAGATATAAACAGTAGACCAAGCGTTAGTATATAGGTAAATTTCCATCGTTGCCCTGCCAGGTGTTGCTCTTCTCAGTTTGGGTTGATAGCTGTTAGACCATCTAGTTACCCACATAAATATCGCGTCCTTTTCATCGGCCTTATCGACACATTTCTTCTTCTTTTTCCGTTCAGACTGGAGAGAGAGACTTTCCTTCAATTTCGTCTGCGATCTTGACAGAGATATCGAGTTTATATGGTCGGTGAATATTGTTAATACACTGGTCTTCGGCCGTAGAAATTACCGTTTTACCCCTGCTTCTTTTATGATTTATAGCTCTGCCATACTTGCTATAATGCTTGCGTACTGACCATTATGTCTTTAGCGTTTGATAGTTTACAAAACTGGCATGCTCTCTCTCTCCGCGCAGCACTGTGCGGGTAAGCTATCTACTTTTATACTAATTTAAGCCTCTCATCACCTATTTTAATCATAACTTAATAATATGTGTGATCACATTCACTCAAGAGTATATAATTATTAGAGCTCATTCTATACAAATAACTGAAATAAATTCTTTTTTTGGGTACCTTGTATAGTTTGAGAATTTTTGCCCTCACTCATTAAACTTGCTAAGAGAGATAAAGCAGAAAACTTATTTCGTACCAACTGAAGAACTATTAATAATATGTGTGCTGGAGACATTCTATTTTTGTACCAACTGACGACAAGCAACAATTCACATTAGATGGGAAAATGAAAATATTCATGATACGTTGGTAAAGCAAATGTAAAAAAATTACCTCTCATTTCTTCTGGTTTAGCATGGTATGTAGATTGCTATCAAACTGAAGAGTAAAGAAAAGAGAGCCTCTTCAATACTGTCATTAGATGGGAAAACTTAGACATACAGATAAATGTTGCACTTGTTAAGCAACATATACAGAGTTCACTTGTAATTAAAATTTTTTCCATCCTTGTTGGGCTGAACTCTTTTCTGAAAGATATTCAGAAAACTACATTGACCACCCTACCTAACTTCATATTCACCATACTAATCCTCATAACTCCATATCAAGCTTGTCATAATTTTGTAGCAATTTTAGACTACCATTATATACAGAAGTCTAATAGAAAACTTTTTGGATCATCTGTCACCAATCTATTGTACCAAAAGGGCAAACGGAGATCGATTCACAAACAATGTCAATCAACCAGCCACATATGGGCTTGAGGTGCTCTGATGACCAAATAATGGTTGTTATAGCAGCTCCCAGTAAACAATGCAACATCGAGAGCACTCCACAACCAAACAAAGCAAGTATACAACCACTAAAGATAGCAGCACTGAATACAAGCAGAGTAGAACGACAGAAAAAGTTGAACTTTAGAGCTCACAACAAAATTGAAGATATAACAACCTGCACCAAGCAACAGTTAATTAGCAGGACATTCAAGACACCCTACTACCCATATATAGGCAACGAATGAACAAATCACATGTTAATAGAGAAGAACAGTGGCAAGATGGTGCCACGAAACACAATTTTGGCCCAACACCTCTATTGGGCCTGTAATGTCCTTGCAGCATAATTGAATTGAATGGAAGTGACACAACGTTGATATCTAGATTCTTAAACAGTATACTTTTGGAATTGGAATTTGAGCCTAGATTGAAGATTTAATCTAGATTGAAAAAAGGGAAAAAAGTACAGTTAGATTTAAAATAAAAAAAACTGAAAAGTTTAATGAAAGTGAGGAGTGATTTTATGAAAGTGACTGAACGTGGATTTCTTTAGATTTTATGAAAATGACTAAAAGTGACTAAACTGTTTCGCACCATCTTTTTCTGTCAAGCTTATCACCACAATATTACTCATTTACTCTCAATACGTAAATAAATTCGCATGTTTCAGGCTTCTAGGGTTATAAGTTGAGAATTACAAGCTTTTTTTTTTTCTTTTGAAGATGAGGAGTATTTGAAAAATAGGCATGTCATTTAGAGCGTTGCACAAACAGTATTGCTTAGTAAAAGGCTGTTAGTTATACGCTTATAGCATGTTTGAAGCTTGATTTGAAGAAAATCTATAGCATAGCATGTTAGTGATAGCCTTGGTAGTATGATCAGGCTATGATATATCAAAATAGACAACTGATACATGACAAGATTTTGGCATACAAATTAAAGAATTCTGAAAAATGAAGAAACGTCGTCGTATTAAGAAGAATGATTTAAATATTAATAATTGGTATTCAAATAGGTTTCTAAATGATAGAATTAATCGTAAATTAATCTCTTTTGGATATATCAGGATTCTCGAGCAAAATCTTGGTTAAGATTCTAAATATATATATGGAATAATATTTTTTAGTATCTAGGATTTCATATGTTTTTTTTCAGTTTACCCCCATTAATTTTATGTCGATCATCATGTTAGTCTTTCTTCTTTCAATTTCATCAAAAACACCCATCAACTCTCGATTTTCATCAGCCGTGTCTAAACCTCCGTTCTCCATCCAATTCCTCCGTCAAGTGATGACGTGGCATCAAGAAGAAAGTCAAATTCCGAAAATAACATTTCTGACCATTTTTCCACCATATCGGTACACATTTCCGTTTCCATCACAACCCCCTAACCTTAGTGGGGTGTATTGTGTTTTGAAGACTTTTTAAGATTTGTAAAGTTTGTGGGTATTCAATTATGATTTATTACAACTTTTAAAGAGTTTTTAGAAATATTGGAGTATTCGATCAGGATTTTAAAGTTAAGAATTCAAGTTCACAAAAATATCAGGGTATTCAATGAAAACTTTTCTTAAATCCATACAAGTGCAAGGGTATGGATTGTAATAGAATTTGATTCTCGTGGATTATGAAACCGCCAGTATAAATAGCAAGACCCCAAAACAATCCGACCTCCACACCATCGAATTCAACTGAATTCTTTTTGCGAAGCAGCTCCACGTTCTGGTACGTGAAAACCTCCTTTCTAGGGTTTTTCGTTTCTCTCATTCTTGAAAATTCATCGATCTGATCATGATTTTACGATGATTCCTATTAGTTTCTTTGTTCTTGAACCTATTGCTATAATATAGTCGGCTTCGAAGAAGAGAATAGTTTTTGATATCAAACCCTAGAAGTCTCATATGATTGTCATAATATCAAAAAATGACCGTAAAAGAAAAGATTCCCACCCTAGAACCCTCAATTGTTTCTCTGTTCTTAATATATAGATAAGCATCTAGACGTTGTTTCACTATCGAGTTGATCCATGGTTTGGATCTATTCATACATATACACACACACACATAAATATGTATATAATTGTTTGATAGTTCGATCTATTCATATATATATTACATATAGAACTAATTTCAGTTTACCCCCATTAACTTAGGTCGATTATCATGTTAGTCATTCTTCTTTCAATTTCATCAAAAACATCCATCAACTCCTAATTTTCATCAGCCGCGTATGTCCAAACCTCCAATCTTCATCCAATTCCTCTGTCAAGTGATTACTTGATATCAAGAAAAAAGAAAAAAAGAAAAATAGACAAATTGCATTCAATCCCACCAAAATCACTAAAGGTAGGGGGTTGTGATGAGAACGAAGATGTGTATCGATATGGGGGAAAAATGGTCCGAAAGGTAACTTTCAGAGTTTGACTTTCTTCTTCATATCAAGTCATCACTTGATAGAGGAATTGGATAGAGATTGAAGGTTTGGACATGGGCAGCTGATGAAAATTAGGAGTTGAGGGGTGTTTTGGATGAAATTGAAAGAAGAATGACTAACATGATAATCGACCTAAAGTTGATGGGGGTAATGAAATTAGTCTTATATACACACACACATGTATGTATATCACTATGATTTCATTGTAGTTAAAAGAACAATCTTTTTAAAATATAGCAATAATTGAGGTCTTGAAATAAAAAGAAAAATATTATGTTAGATGTATGTTAGAAGAAGAAAAAATATTGATCATTAAATGATAGTAAAGAAGGTATCTTTATGCAAATTTAGTTGGCATTTCTATTTAAAAAACCCTAAACCAACCAACTTTGGAATTTACCCTTTTCGTTTAGGTCCAATTTGGTTTCCGAAATTGGTTTTAACCCCGTTCCCGGTCCTAAACCCAAAGTACCAAAGGGGGCCGAAAAACGGGAGGAAAAAAAGGAAAAGGTTAGGGGGAAAAAGGAAAGTGTCGGGGAAAGTTAATTGACAAATAGGGACTAATGAAGAGAGCAATGAGTTGCTGCAAGTCTTGGTTGATGCTACCAACATGGTTGGCGTGATCCTCAAAGTGGTACCATCACTATGTCAAAATATTCATCAGACGACAGTCCAGGTCTGTCGTCTAACAGTTTTTTTTATGTCATCTGAGGCTGTGTCGTGTGATTGACCTCAGATAACAGTTTTCCACCGTCGTCTGATATCTGTTCAGACGACATATCTTATATCGTCTGGAAGAAGCTGAATCTGGAAGGTTTCAGAAAAATATGTCGTGTTAATGGATTACATACAACATATAAATGTCGACTGAAGCCAGAATAAGGAAGAAATTAATGATGTTTACGTCCTCTTATATTTATTCATACTATAGATAAGTGTCGACTGATATAACGTTCAACGACAAATAAAACAAAGATATGTTGTACCATGAGACTTCTAATGACAACTATATGTCGTCTCATATTGTCAAACTACTAGGCGCTATATCATCTAGAGTTCAACGACAATTACTTGTCGTTGGACTTGTCTTGAGACCACAAATGTTTAACTTTACGGATTCTGTCGGAATTGTTGCCTCGCCGGAATCCCGAATACTCGTCGGATTCCAGTGACTTGCCGAAATTTCGCCATAGCCTCCCCATAAACTCCTATCACCAAGTTATCGACAAGTATCAACCACAACAATGATTTCAGTCACAATCCAACTAAATAACCGCAACACAAACAACAACACAGCCGACCAAATCAAACTCCTTACCTCCAATCTGAACACCACTCAAACCCAGCAACCTCTCCTTGCTTGAAATCAATAAGCAGTCCCTCTGCCACGATGCTGCATAACAGCAGCTGCCTCAAAGCTTCCCAACTCTAAGTCCCGGCTTCGCCAAGGATGAACTACACTCGTCGGAGCTCGTGGTCGCCACCAGAACACGAAGAACACAATCGCCGGAAAAGAAGCTCAAGAAACCTAGAAACACAAAAGGGGATTTCTGAGTTAGGTCTCAATTGAAGGAAATAAAGCACTAGACTGTGCAGAAGGAAGAGAGGAGGAAGGGTCTCACCGTCACTAGGTGGATCGGTGACCGGAGCCCAAGCCCTCGCCGAAAAACAGAGAAGGACAGTCACCATCCTCCTCCATCGATCTCCGCCAAAAGTGGATGTCTAGGGATTGAGAACCGACATTGGGGTAGTTGCAGGTTGTTGATTTGGGTTGGGTATGGCTTAGTTTAAGCGGTGAATCGATTGGTGGAGGTGATTGGGTGAGACGGTGGCCGGAGCTACCATTTCCGACGCTGGCAGAGGAAAGCACAGAGAGAGAGATCGAGAGAGTTCGAGAGAGGGAGAGAGATAGAAAAGAGGGATGCGGCTGGGAGGGAGAGGGAGAGTTTTGGAGTGCTAGGGTTTTTTACATCCTTTGTATACTTATACGTGTGAAACAAAATTACCCCCACGACTAAGTTTCAAGACTTGTCTAGAAATTTCTCTCTATTTCAAGCTCGACTTTAATTTACACTCGTTTCTTCGTAACACTAAAAACTTGATTTATACGTTCGTACTCCACAACGTTCATAAAAACTTGATTTAAACATTCGTACTCCACAACGTTCAAAAAGGCAACAGGACAAAAAGTCAACCTTTTTGGTCTTCTGAGGCGTCAACTTGAAATAGTTTCGTTGACACTAAATGAGGGTATAAGCTAGAATTGACGAATCTCAACTTTAAGTATTAGTCGGTCTAAATAAGAGGGTTTTCGTTTAGATAAAAGTGTTGACTTTTAAAAGTATTTTTCAGACAACATATATATGTCGTCTGAAATTACTAAGAAAGATTCCATTCACGTTAACCGCATCGACCGAGATCCGAACTTTATCGAAAATGCTTGAATTTTGTTCTACACCCATAATTCACTATTATGTTGANATCTGACACTCTAAAACTTAAAAAAAATTATTTACCGTTCGTTTGAATCACAACGTGCGTACTAATGTGCTATAACATGTTTACTAAGTTCTTTAGTAAACATGCATCTTATAAGACAACTATATGCAAGAAACAAAATTTACCTAATCTGACCGTTTGATATGATCGCAGTACTTAAATATGTATGTGGAAGAAAATTTATCCATTTTCGATAACTTATAGGTCTCGATCATTAGAGTCAACTTCATATATACATAAACTTTCTTATAGCTTCCACAAGGAGAAGTACATAATCGTTTCATCAAAGTGTCCAAACTATTACATATATATGTTTTCCTGCTCTTAACAAGAGTTTGAGTACCGGCTAATCAAAAATATAAGTTTTGGTCGGAGGAGATAAGAGCGTTTCCATTTGGAAAATATGCACAATTTATGTTGACCACTTATTTACAACCTTAGACGACATATAATCGCCGTCTCACATTGAAGAAAAGCGAGGGAAAATTCCGGCACCCAAATTCAAATATTTCAGGTCCAGACGACATTTTTATGTTGTGCGATGA
Source organism: Fragaria vesca subsp. vesca (assembly GCF_000184155.1). Classification (NCBI taxonomy): domain Eukaryota; kingdom Viridiplantae; phylum Streptophyta; class Magnoliopsida; order Rosales; family Rosaceae; genus Fragaria; species Fragaria vesca. The sequence goes on along the minus strand of NC_020496.1, from coordinate 25,958,794 downwards.
ATACATTAAGGTTGGCCCAAACTCAAATGAATTGAATATTTCAAGTTCATACAGACAACATATTAACCTCGTCTAATGAATAGATTAATAGGTTGAGCCTTTTTTCAAACTTATATATCAGGTTCCCTCAGACGACATTTATATGTCATCTTATTAAATACAATAAAAGGTAACCAAACTCAATATTTAATTATAAATTGAGTATTTTAGGGTCAGAGAGACCACTTTCATATGTCGTCTGAAGTTATACATTACAAGATTCGTACACTCAATTTTATGGGTTTATTATACGTCATTTGTTTGTCGTCTGAATAAGTGAATTTAAGGGTTCAAAATGAAGGTATAAATCAAAGATTTATGGTTGTTTCAGACGACATTAATATGTTGTTGGATGAAGTACATAAAAAGGGGATTAAAAGTAGATTTCACATTCTTTCACAGACAACTTTTATATGTTGTCCGACGTATTACTATAAAGTTGCTAAATGTTGCTTTTTTACACTGCATATATATGTCGTCTGAAATTTTGCATATCACAGACAAATTGAGCAACATCCAGAAGTATGAAGGGAGCATGGCACTCATACGACTTATACTTCACAAATGTCGTCTGAAGGGTCGAAAAATTAATCAGACGACACAAACTCAAAATCGTCCAAAATATGTCGTCTGAAAAGTGTCGTCTGATAATTTATATGGCCTAGTGCATAGATAAAAAACAGTGTTGAACAAAATCCTTCCACTTTTTAATAAAAAAAACTAGGGTGTGAGAAAACTTATAAGCATTACACACATAAATTGATATGGTTTAAACAACAGTACACTATGTATACTGAGCTTATGCATCATAGCTCCGGTTTTGGGTGAGATCCCATCATAAAGAAAATAACTGCTAGCGATGAAGTGTGGGAAGATTACTTTAAGAAAATAACTTCAGTGCTATGATATTCAAACTATGCATACACTGAATATCATGGCACTGAAGACTTTGTGCATCCAGTTTCCAAACAGTATAAAGAAGATGATGTTAGTACACTTACTTTTATCATACTTTAATTACTTACAAAACTTTATTTTATATAGAATTAAATTCAGTTTATCCCCTTGTGGTTTGGGGGTGACTTCATGTTAGTCCCTACACTTTTATTTTCATCAGTTTACCCCTTGAACTCTTCAATTTCTATCTGCCGTGCCCAAATTCTCGTATTCCGTTTGATTTGACCTTTAATTATCAGCAGTTAAGGTCCGATTTGGACATATAAGGTCCGATTTGCCCAAATTCTAGATACTGGCCTCACAGTTAAGGTTAAAATTATCAGCAGTTAACATCCGATTTGGACAGAATATAGGACATTTGGTCACGCTTGAGGAAAATTCAAAAGTTTGAGGGATAAACTGATGAAATTGAAAGTATAGAGATTAACATGAAGTTACTCCCAAACCTATGAGGGTAAACTGAATTTAATTCTTTTATATATTACTAGCCTCTTAACGCGTGTGTCAATTTGCTTTTATCTTTTTGTTTTATAAAAAAAGATTAAGTTTTTACTTTCAGATTTTAATTGCAAAAAATTGCTATTGCAGTTGGCATTCTACGTTTTTCTCCTTTATTTTGGTTTTTTTTTTGTTTTTTGTCTTTTTATTATTTTTGTAAATTACTTTATTTTACGGTATTTAACCATTCTTGTATTTTTTTTTCTATGTCAAAGTCCTCTATCATGGGTATATGAGTTGTTTTAAAAAGGCTTCACCATGACACCAAAGAGGGTGTGTGGCTTTCTAATAGTAGAGATATGTTTTAGAGATGTGTATTCTGAGCGGCTAAGGGTCTCATCGAGGCAGAGTTTCTAAGAGTGTTTGGCAAGACAGTTCTAATCGACATAGACAAGTTCCACAAAAATGCCACAAAGAACCTAAACAAAGACGAAGATAAGTATGAACTACAAACTGCACTAATTAAAGCAGGCAAGAGATCACGGGCTAACAAGTCTGAACCTCTAATTCTAACATCTTAGCTAGATATTATACTTTCATAATCTAACAACTTCATTTTAGGTAATTGAACAAAGAATCATAAAGAATAAGGACTATGAAATGATTCATGGTAGACACAATATCCTGAAAAGTAGTTCAGAGCAGCCTCACGTGGGGGAGTTCAAATTTATACCAGAGCTGAATGAATACAAAAGAGGGATACTTTTAGTGGACGATGTTTTTACTGAATATAAGGGAAGCAAAAGATATAACTGCCCACGTTGTGGAGAAAGTAATTTGTTGTTGTAATATTTGTTTTCTGCTTCAGTCTATGTTGTTGTTGCTTATATGTTTATATCAAATATAAACTCAGATATTTGCACTACAAAAAATGTTTATATGTCCATTGCACTATGAAAAATGCAAAATAAATGGCATGGATGAACATGCAGTTGTTATAAGTGGTTACAATGCAACTGCAAAGCCGTATTATTTGAGCATCCGCAACAGTTGGGGGGAAAAGTGGGGAGAAAAAGGATTTGGTAGGATTCAACTGCCTGAAGATAAGAAAGAAACTCAAATATTGAAAGAACAAAATATGCTGGGGTGCTGAATATTGAAGCAAGGGCTTACAAAATTGAAGTCTAGGACAGTTTTATCAGTGATTTCTTTATTTTGAATATGAATCATTTGTCTTATGACACTTATTAGTGATTTCTGTACTTTGAATCTAAACCATTAGGTTGACACTTATGAGTGATTTATGTATTTTGAATCTGAACCAAGAGGTGAGCTTTGTCTTTCCAGATTTCATTCGCAAATATCGACGGTGGCAACTTATAGGGCACTTATGGGATAAAGGGCTAGAATGTGAAATGTCAGCTTTGTACTTCTATTAGAAGTGATCAATGCGCGCAGCCACGTGTCATTATATGGTCCACACAATTTGAGTTCAAAGGACACATTAGTAAATTCTCATTTAACTTTCGGTGAAAACAGTCATTGTAATTCAACTTAAAAGCTTGTGTGTCAAATCGTACCCAAACTACCCCAACCTTGACCCTAAGTCTCTCTCACGTTGACTTCGGACCGGTTATAATTACCCCGACCAATAACTTTGACCATGAGTCTCTCTCTCTCTTATGTTGGCACCGGTACAGTTTAATTTGGATTGAGGCTTATCCACAGCTACGAATCGAGGTTTAAGGAAATCTGAAGTTTTAAATCTTCGAGGAAGAGATTGAATACGAATAGTGGTCAATTTCGCAACAAGCGTAAAAGTACCATTATAATCAATACATTCGCGTTGAGTGAATTCCTTGCAGTGTGACAGGCTTTTATCCCCTTTTATTACACACAAAATAAATGATGTATGTGTGAGTTATTTGAAATACATATCATCATGTTATGACTAGAATGTTCTAGGTTGGTCATTCCAAAGCCTATGTAAGTCGGCATCCCACATTTCATTGTAGGAGACTTTGTTTGTTTTTTTTTTAAATGTGTTCCCTTACACATATATTTGAGATAACTTTCATTCTCACAGTTGGTTTTCTTATGATAATCGTTGGCCGAATATCAAAACTTTAACATTGTTCGATTAGCACGTGGTGCACATAGAGCTTCTGTGACTTTAAATTTTATGTCGTTAGGCAACAGAAATCTGACATTGTTGTAACGTTCAAGTCATCATAGTTAAATTATGAGGCATAAATAATTGTCTACCTTATTCCTTAAAGGAGTGTGGTAGTCCTACTCCATAAATTTCTTAAAGTAGATGGGAGTATCTATAATTGGAAAGATGAGGTAGATTGATACGTTTATGTTCTGTAGAGTATTTCAATTTAGATAGAATGATATATATGCTTTTCATTCTAATAACGTTTTTTTTTGTCGGATGCATTACTTTGTATTTTTATAGTGCTATTTCTAACCATATATTTGCAGTAAAAGAAAATCGAATAAATTATATACTTTTGAATATAATGTGGAATTTAATAGGCCAACGATAATCAAATCAAGGTCTCATCTAATTCATTAGGCATTATCCACATACTTTAAGACAAAAACAATAGTCTCATTAAACGAGAATATCTTGGAAAACTAATAGCAGATAAACCAAAGTCTGAAACTTTCTTAGATTGACATCCGCGTCATCTCCATCTTTCATATGGTAAGCTTCTAGGGATTGATAATCCTTTTTCAATCCTGGTGTTGGAATATACTTTTTCAATTCCTCTTGCTTCCATGATTATCTACAACCTCTTGTAAGTCGCAGCTAATTTGTTTGTTGGCTTGCAATGTTTATATAGAAATTTTGTTTATTCACAAAAATGGCTATGTACATCACTGCACATGTCACGTCTCCTAGACCCTCATACATACGGTAATTGCCTTTTACTTTGAGTTGTTTGAGGTTGTTTTGCTGAGCATATTTATTATAGTAAATGTCTTTATCTTAGCAGACCTTACATTGTCGTTGTGAATTTTCAAGATGCAGAATTGTCATTTTGATTGTGAATTTTCGTGATCATAATAAAATTTTCGGTTTAATCATTTTCTTTGCTTTATAAGCATATGAAGTTTCATCATCATTTTCTTTTTACTCAGTCATGAAGACATTCATGTTAATCATTTTCCAAGAGATATGAATTAGATCTGAAGCCCAAAATTCATAGTGGTCACATTTTCCAATGCTTTGTGAAAAATGTTTCAACGAGATTTGTCATTTCGATGTTATGAATTTTCTTTTCCATAGCAGCAGAATTTATATGTCATCTTAATGAAACAATCATTTAATAAAATTAAATAGGCATAACATATAACATTATAACATGTGACAATATTCTCAAAAATAATTTCCACATGTAACATGCGTAATATTATGAACAAAATTTAACGACTGTAATGTAAATCATACATGTTAGTTTGCCAAATAAACTGTTTGTGAAGCGGTTGTTCTCGCAATTGACATTTTGATTATTGCGACATATATAGGTGGTCAATCACGTGCAGAAAACAATAATATACATGATTAACACATTTAATCATATATATTTGATTTGATTCCCATAAATAATAAGTAATTAATTGTGTTGTTCTAAAATAGTAAGTAACTGAAGCAGTAATTACATTTTAGTTATACCATTTCAATTTACACAAAACAGTAAAGAGTAACTTTGTAGATAGGAAATAGTTTCACCATACAATAATTTTATAAAATTACAAGAAATTCGTCTGAATGGTATATGAACTTTTGCTCCTTATAAACTTTGGTATATCAAGCTTTGAAAATATCATAACGGTATCTCATGTTTCCATCCCGACCTAAGATTGATATATATATATAGCCATTAACATGACCAATTTACCCTTAAGTTCTCTTTTTTTCTTAGTTTTTTTAATTGTTTTCATATTTCAAAAATATTAAAAGAAGTTTTGGAATTTGATGATTTGGGTTGGCCTTTATAAACTTGAAGAAGATTGAAGAGAGGAAACATACAGAAGTTCAATCCTTATTGTTTCCGCTCACACTCAAGAATTTTGTTGTTGTCGTTGACATTTAAGGATGATTGAGATGAAGAACTCATTATTAGTAAGGAAAAAGTGACAATAAATTTTTTCTCTACGTTCCTAAAAGTATAAAAAGCCAAAAAAAGAAAATTGGAATATGAAAACATGGATAGTTTAATGCCTTTAACCATCTTTAGGGTGTTTTTATTCTTTTTTGAAAATCCAAAAATTACTACAAAAACCACAACAGAAAAACACTGCTATTATCTCATGGACAAAACTTGGGTGACCAGGCCTTGATACCTTTAGGTGACAATGGCCAATTACAATGCGCCACCTGACATCTTTTAGAAAGAAAAAAAAACCGAAAATTGTAAACATTGAGATTAAACGGAAACCAAACTCGTCAATGGGATTAAACGGAGAGAAGAAGGTGACTAGCTCTTCTTTGCCAAATTCCTTACAGACCCAAACCCTTGCTTTTGCGGAGACGAACTCTGCTTTCCCAAATCTCACTTCTCTCGTGGAGACTTGAAGATCCAAACCCTCGCGTTCGCCGATCTGCTTCTCGTCCTCCTCCTCATGTCTCTCTCTGAGTTCGACTCGATCTCTTCTTGTGGGAACTCTTGTACTTTTGTTTGGTACATTACTCGTCGGGTCTTTGAATCTGGTATGTAGGCGGACAACTGCAGGTTTTCTTTTAACTCTCCGCACAATTAATGTTTCACAAGCATTAGAATGAACTATTCCCTCAACTCTTGATATTTTCGATCAGCCGAAACTCTTTCATAATGTTCTAAAAACCGCAAAAGATTATGCTCTGGCATCAAATAATTCTTAAGCACATTATTTATGGACTCACTATGCTGTGTTCTTTTCATATCAGCGGTGAAAGTATGTCTCTCATACACCATTGCCCACTTCTCTCGCCATTCAAATAAAGCATTCAACCACTTGTTTTCTTTGAGGCTATATTTCTCAAGCATAGAATTTCATGCTAATAGTCATTCATGCTCAAACTCATAGTCATATATACAATTACCAAAATCAGCAGCAAATTCTGAGGATCCATGAAAGACATGATTCAGATTCTTAGCAGCATTCTGATAAAGATGCCAAACACATAACCGATGAGTAGCTTGTGGAAGAATATCTTGTATTGCTCTAGCCATGGCAACAGACTAATCAGTAAGAATGGTCAATGGTTGCTTACCAAACATAGCAGAGAGGAAAGTCTCAAATAACCACTTGAAAGATTCAATTGTCTCATCATATAACAAAGCTACGCCCAACAATGTTGTTTGCTTTTTTTTTTGGTAATAACAATGTTGTTTGCTTATGATGATTAACCCCAAAAAACGGTGCAAAGGGTCGGCCATATTCATTTGTTCGGTACGTCGTATCAAAACAAACCACATCTCCAAATTGACCATAATCACTTATCGATCGAGCATCTGCCCAAAATATGTTTGTGATTATGTCATCCTTGTCAAGTTGAATTGAATAAAAATATAACGAATTCTCAGATTGCATCTTTTGAAAGTACTGCAATATAGCACATGCATCTCCTTTTTCCATTTTAGACATTTGCTTTCTATATATGTAATTCATGTAATCCTTCTTTGTAAATCCAAGATTCTCTGGCCCTCCTACTTCTCTATTCATCAGATCCACAGTGGATTTCAGGGAGAACCCAGAATATTCAGCATCATCTGCATTTGCCTTTTGTGCCTTTGATATACTTCTATTGACCTTCAACATATACTTCATAGGAGCAGCAACCAAAACATGATTATGACTTTTCACTACGCCAATTTTGCAATCATACGACAGAGATCAGATGACAGAAGTCGTTTTTACTGTCGTATAATAAATTTTAACGATAGATATTTAAAAATCTGTCGTCTTAATGTAACAACGTGCAAACAAGTAAAATTAGCGTGTGCATGAGACGACAATCATCTGTCGTCCTAAAAACAAGAGAAATTAAGTAATAAAAAGACTTGTTTTAAAATGACAGAAAACTGTTGTCTCTCCAGTGTACAATAAGAGATTTTTGACATTAAAAAACCAATTCACTCACCTTCAACTTTCATTCTCTCTCTCTCTCTCNTNCNCTCTCTCNTNANCCTATCTACNCTACACTACAACCTAACTCGTACGTACTCGTCTACTACTACTACTACTACTACGTACGTAACGTACGTAACTACGTACGTACGTACCGTACGTACTACGTACTACTACTNTACTCTCTACTCTCTCGTCTCTNCACNCTNTCTATCNCTCTCGNTCNCTTNCTACTNTCNCTNTNACNCTNTCNNCTCTCNNCTNTACNTCNCTACTNCNCTCTCTACTCTCTCTCTCTCTCTCTCTCTCTCTCTCTCTCTCTCTCTCCCCCCGATACATCTGAGTCTAATTTCATTCTCTCGACTACTCTCTCAACCCCATGTCAAACACAAACACACTAAACTCGATCTGAAAACCCCAACTTCATCCCAATACCTCACGAAGAACCCATTCTGATCTCTCACCCTCGATCACCGAACGACCACATAATTAGGGTTTGACAAAAGACGAACCTCATTGCGAACTCCTACATTAATTTAGGCTTTGATGTTATCTCTGTTGGTAAGCTCTTTGATTCACTGTAAATTGATTTAGTGTTTGTTTGGATTAGGTTGGGGATCTACAATTCAAATATAGAATTTTTTTTTATAATTGCTTTTGCTGGGTTGTGTTCATAGGGATGCGGGATTCGTGTGTTTGGTTTGGGGATTATCTTTGAAGGAGTCGAAGACGAAATTGGGTATTTCATCTTGAGATGGTGGTGGGATTGATTTTATGCACACCAGGTGTTTGTTAAATTGCCTTACTAGCCTACATTGCATGTTCTTACTTATTTTGTTTGTAGTAATGAGTAAAGCTCCAGCGAGGGATTGGTTAATTGATTACCTTTATTTTGTTTGTAGTAATGAGTAAAGCTCCAGTGAGTAAAGCTTCAGTCTTTCACTCTTCTGTCTGTTTGGGTCTACTTCTTGCATCTCTCATCTTCAACAAGTTGAATCCTTTACTGGGTTTGTTTCCGTTTGAGATCTAGTGGGGAATTTGTTGAATTGGGTATATGGGCGTTGATCTTCATCTCATCTTTGGCTTGATTGATCGAGAAACGATGTTTTCAAGTTCGGTATGTAATTTTGTATAGATTGCATGTCTTCGTTTTCTTCAGGGATGACTCATGTCTTATGACTCAACTTCGCAGCGGAGCTTCTGTCACCTATTTGATTATGGAAATCTCAGCCTCTTGAGGTGATGGTAAGGCGATCCCTTTTCTTCATCGTCTTTTACCCTTACCTGGTAATCGGTTATGGTTAGGTTTGTAGTTGTTCATCTGATAGTTGTTTTGTTTATATCTATATGGAGATATTTTAGACAAGAAAACAAAGAACTAAGCATTTAAGTATTGATAGATGTTAAACCTATGTTTTGTGTGCTTCTGTATCATCTACTCTGAATGATCTTGATTTTGTCCCCTCATGCTCAATCCACAGCATGGAATTCTTCTTTGTCTACGGGAAAGAACCAGCAATGCAGATATTATCTAGGGTTTGTTGCAAGTAATAGATTATAATATTCTCATAATATTAATAGAAAATGAGAACTTTGCAATATTATTACATTAGTGAATTCTTGCAGGTATGGGTATCTGTTTTCTATTTTATCCTGATGACAACAGGATCTTAATTTCAATTTTGTGTTATATGTTGGTTGCGTATGTGTGTATTGTTGTTGTGGAGAGAGAGAGAGAGAGAGAGAGAGAGAGAGAGGTGGGGTGTTAAATGAAATTTCTCATTTCATCCAGTTGAAAAATATGTCCAGTTAGCAACTTAACCACTGATTTGGACGGCCACTTAACGGATGGACCTAATTGTGTGACATTGGATAGTTTGAGGAGTGATCAATTGAAATTGAAAGTTAATGGAGTAAACTGTCGAACGCATGAAAGTTAATGGAGTGACCAGTAATTTCTCCAAATATAATCAAAAACACAAACTGGTCCAATTTAACTGAAGCACAAAGATTTTGTTCCTTACCTTAGTCTCATTTCATTGATATTCGAAATCTTAAACCCAATTACTGCTATATAAACTTGTAAAGGCTTGGGAATAACAACACAACAAATTTAAATATATATGCATATCATAAGGGACTAATGATTACCATTCTTACATGGACAAATATACCTAAAAAAATGAAACAGAAGAAGGTTCCAAAGACAGATATTAGTCCTTCCTTAATGTATGTTTTCTGTGAACATTTCACAAAGTGAAATTAACTCTCATAAAAGAGAATGGCTTTCAGTATTCAGTATGGACGGGGAAGCCACATGTGCTCAATGTATACACCGAGACTGACAGCAAGTATCTTCAACCAAATTACAACAATCGATATTTTAACCAAAGAAATAAAAAGAATCGGCAATGGAGGATAACAATGGCTCAGTCATACCTACCCATCAACTTGTAGCTCAAGACCTTTCGATGTCACTCAAGAGTCAAGACCGAGTCAGGATCGAGTCAAACTCAGAGAGAGACATGAGGAGGAGGACGAAAAGCAGATTGGCGAATGCGAGGGTTTAGATCTTCGAGTCTCCACAAGAGAAGTGGGATTTGGGAAAGGAGAGTTCGTCTCTGCAAAAGCAAGGGTTTGGGTCTGTGAGGAATTTGGGAAAGAAGAGCTAGCCACCTTCTTCTCTCCGTTTAATCCCATTGACGAGTCTCGTTTCTGTTTAATCTTAATGTTTACAATTTTCGGTTTTTTTTCTTTCCTAAAAGATGTCAGGTGGCGCATTGTTATTGGCCCTTGTCACCTAAAGGTAACAAGGTCACCCAAGTTATGTCCTTATCTCATGGGCATATGCCAAACATGGATTAAAATTATGAACCCACACAAATTCTAAAATAGTAGTGTTCATATGTAAAACAAATCCAACTTATTTCTAATCACGTTCAGCTTCACAACAAAGCACATAGCTTTGAGAATCATGATCTTTCACCTCAGAAATCCTCATGATCTGCATCTACTCCCCTCATTTTTCACCCCAACGAGGCAGATTCTTTGCTCTCACTCTGTCCAACAACAGAGTGAGAAAGCTCCTAGTTTATAATCTGCAACTTCCTTAGCTCGTGTGTCAAGTTCTTGATTGCTTCCAGATGAGAAAGCTCGGCAATAAATAAATACAGACCACCTTCACAAATGCATAACTTTTTAGACCCGAGCTGGTTTCATGGGGTTTATTTTTACATTAACTTTCACCACTTCCACCCTTCGATCTGTACATAGTGGCGTAGCCAGAAATTATATTAAAAGGGGGTCAAACTTAATTTAGACGAGTCAACTATGTAGGAAAAATATGTTTGTTAGATAAAAATATTAGATAAAATAAATACAAACAAATTAACACTTTTTTTGCTTTAATCTCATGAACTAACTAAAAACAAGTATATTTGTTATCACATTTGAAGGGGCAAAATTAGTCAAAGAGTTTATAATACTCGTATATATGAGTAAAAATCTAATAACGATAGATGTGGCAAGATGGTGAGAGAGGTCAATTGAACCTCCTGCTCTCCATGTAGCTACGCCCTTGTCTGTACATGCTACAAAATTATATGTGCTTGAAAGGGAGTGCAAGTGTGAAGTTTGCTGAAAAGAGGAGCGTGGAAATCAGTCCCTTATATCATTTGTATTATGTTAGATCTCCCTGAGTAAAACCAATTCTTTCTAGAACAACAGATAACCAGAAGGGCTGAAGGAAGTCCTTTAGATCTGCCTGCAAATGTTACCACAGCAATCAAATTTTAGTCTCAAAAGGAGTGAATTTGACTTGATGAATCACTGACAATTGTGCTTTCTCTTTCACTAAATAAACACAAAATGTTTAGTAATACCTTGAGTTTACTTGCATCTTGGACGCAACTTCTTGAAAAAACAGATTCAGACATCCACATTGACCATCATATGACCTGCATATACAAGGCATAACATTCACGACAGGTAAGGAATACTCGAATGAAAAAGCTCATGACCAATAAACCAAAGATTTACTAAAAGCAGGCACTCTTTCCTAAGAAAAGAAAAGTCTACCAACTGATGTTAATATCATTGAAACACATCATTCATCCATTTATATTCTAAGTAAACCCTTTAGAGAGGTAACTATATGTAAAATTAGATCTTTCCCTTGCTCTTCTTTCTTTTAATTTTCTTTTCATTTCGCTTTTGCTTTCAGACTGACAAATTATCGCTTCTACAGTTGAGTCCGGTAACAAAGCTGGGGTGCCCCAAACTCAAGAGGCAGAATTAAAACAAAATCATAAAACACCCAGGAATGTAAACATAATGCCAATAAAAGCTGGGGTGCCCCAATCTCAAGAGGCAGAATTTAAACATAATCCTAAAGCACCCAAGAACATAAGCAAAATGCTATTTAAAAGTGGTATATGTTAGATAAAGTATTAATAAATGAGCTGAAGCGAAGAATAGTTGACTTATAAAGCATCATCTCCACATGCTGACAAGACATCTAAGTTGGAACATACCGGACTATATCTTGCTGATGTTTTTACTACAGCTACTAAACTGCCGATGAAACCTGACCACTTCATATGTAAATTTAGTTCTAATCAGTAGTGTTGAAGTAGTGCAAAGAAATTAGAAGTGCATGCATAGTAATAAACGCAGTCGCATCAGTGTTCAGAATAATATGGAAGCACCAGCCAAAGCCCACCCAGCTTTTTAATTGCCTCTTGGTCCAGACAGAAGTCTCTGTGGGAGAAAGACTTCGTCAGCAGATACAAAAACCCGTCAAAAGGGATTCCAAATTATAGACAAGATATGTAAACTGAGTACCTGAGCGAGAACCAGGTCCAGAAGACGATCAGCATCATTTCTAGCATTGGATACGGATAGTACGAGTTCATGTACTTCCCCTATAAATAAGAAACACAAGCAGATAAATAACATCTTCTGACCACCATTCACAAAAATAATATATACTTTAGTCTTACACACAAACACATATGAAGCAAACAAAAATTAAAACTGCCTTACCCTTTAAATGACTGGTTTCCAGCTCTATACACTCTAGGATCTGCAGCAAGTAGAGTTAAGTAACTCAAAAGCTAAGATTTCTTGAAAACTTTCAAACACAATTATGAGCAGCTAATTTCACATTGCAACTAATACTTTCAGAAACTAGTTTACAAAATCAAGCAAATAAACGAATAGCAAAGGAAGTGAACAGAGAAATACTTAAGTGAACTAGAGAAACAAAATCATGTTTCAATTCTCGAAAATTTTTCTTTTGGGTACATTACTGTTTGCAACCATGGAAGCATAACAGCTTATGTAATATATTGATACAGTGTTCAAACTATCACCACCTGAAAGAAGTGAAACACTCTACTCCTGTATTGAAGTTCAGTAGGTTGCTGAGTGTTTTACACTCTACTCCTGTAACCATTTCACTTCGTCTTTCAATGAAGTCACTTTTGATCCCCAAAAAAAAAAAAAAACACGCCACAGATGGGCTTGAGGTGATATCAGACTATCATAATTATATACAGAAGTCCACTAGAGAACTTTTTGTATTGTTCGTCTGGTCACTTGAATACAATCCCAACTCAAGAAACCATAAGCTTTTTCCAGATCCGATTTTACCACCAATCTACATCATAAGGGAGAATATCAAGGGTTTCAAAAAATTCCACAATCAACACTTCACAGATGGGCTTCAGGTGATCTGACCAAGTAATGTTTGCTATAACTGCTCCCATCAAACACCGCAACATCAAAAGCACTCCACGTCCAAACAGAGCAAGCATCCGGCCAGTAAAGAAGGCAGCACTCGATACAAGCAGTGTAGAACGGCAGACAAAGTTGAGCTTTAGAGCCCACAACAAAATTGAAGATATAACAACCTGCACCAAACAACAGTTAATTAGCAGGACATTCAAGACACCCCTACAACCCATATATAGGCAACACTCATCACATGCTAATAGAGAAGAATTGAGTGGCAAGTCGGTAATTAATCAGCACAAGTCTCCCACCAAGAAACACTTTGGTGGCCGACCAATAGCTTGCAATCCTTTATCACCAAATCTGTGCTCTGTTATATGTTCGTCCAATGATGCATCCTGGCATACCAGAAGCAAACAGTCAAAATCAGGAAACTAGTACACAAATCATTAACCAGACTAGTAGTCTATTGAGGGCAGTAATAAGATTCTATGCAATATATATATATATATATATATATATATATATATATATATATATATATATAATAAAAATAGATGTAGTCCTATATGATAGTAAAATGCAAGAAAAACAACATCATGGAACACAGTATTGAAATCACCTTGGCTGCAAGTATTTCTCTGCACAACTTTTCCACAGCATCATCAGTTTGAAGCCATTTTTTAGTCGCATGCCTCTTGATGTACACATGCACCTGCAAGACAGTAACAACTAACCAACTAAGCAGGTTTTCCAATATATACGATAAGCACAAACTAAATTGGCCCTGCAGTATGATGAACTAACCAACAATATTCTTATGACACTCAAAATAAATTCAACATGGAGGTATCATTTAATAAAGGACATGGATGCTCAGCTACAAAAAAAAAGACATTGCTTGGATGTGTTTGCATTTGAATCCAAACTGGTGAAAAGAAACCCAGGGGCTGGTAATGAGACATGCCATTTAATGAGGCAAACGATTAAAAGGTGGATTAAATACCACATTATCCCAGCATGTTTCTACTACAAGAGAACATGTCAAAAAAAAAAAACCGGCAGAAGAATGGAGTTTAGTGCTACCAATGAAGGAGAAGAGCTTAGGATTCTCTGGACATTTACATCCAGAGATGATATTCAAAATTTTATAGTACCCAAAGGAAAACTCCCTAAGCATGAATTGTGAAATGTGAACTGCAACTACAAGACACTGTTACATTTGATGATGAAAAAAGAAAAAGAAAATCTCATTCCCAGTTTTATCGGTGGTTATAGAAATATCTAGCCAGAAAGAGGCCATAATTCCCATAAAAAAATAAATAAAAAGATAAAAAGTAAAAGCAAAGAATGACTTCAAAAAGAGAGATATACTGACATAAAACATGCACTCACAAGTTACAACAGAAAAGGGTTAAGTATACACAATTTCATATACTAATACAACCTTCACAAAATGTCAAGTATGTTAGGCTTACCACAGAAGGTCCTCCTTTAATTACACTTTCAAGTGTGGGTGGAGGTGACGTTTTACGAATGGCCACTGTTATAACATAAATGGCTGGAACAGCAGAGTACGCACGTCTTACTGCATAGGCTAAATCCTGCAAGCAACAGAATTTGAGATAAGCTAGATCACATGTAACATTTAGTACTGGTTCTGAAGCAGGATTTTAGAACACTATATGCGGTAATTGTGATGGAGAGTTGAAATAATCAGCCCGAAATGGAAAGACATTACAAGGAATCAACTATTATTACTTGGTCAAAACAGAAGTAAATAGACACAGCTGTACCTTAGTATCAGAACTCAAAACCTTGCTAGGGACAGGAAGCCTCTGAGCAGCTCGAAGATCTCCCTGAGTAAACCCAGTTCTTTCGAGGACAACAGATAGCCAAAAGGGCAGAGGGAAGTCCTTCAGAGCTGACTGCAAACGTTACCACAGCATTCAAAGATTATTCTCTGAGTTAATTTGACTTGATGAATGAATGAAAGTTATGCCCTCACATAAACACAAAATATTCAGAAATCCACATTGACCATCCTATGACCTGCACATATAAGGAATAACATTCCCCGACAAGTAAGGAATACTTGAATGAAAAAGCACATGATCAATAAACCAAAGATCTACTTAGAGCAGGCACTCTTTTTAAAAGAAGAAAGGTAAATATCAAATAAGATGTTTGATATCATTGGAATATATCATTCATACATTTATTTTCTAATTAAAACCTTTAAGAAGGTAAGTCTGTGTAACAATAGATCTAAACTTCTTCAAATTGGCTTTCTGTGAACTTTGTCTCATTCTTCTTTCTTTTATTTTCTCTTCTTCTAATTTCACTTTTGCTTTTCAGATAGACAGGAATGATTACTTCTACAGTCTAGAGTCAGGTCACAAAGCTAGGGTTCCCCAAACTCAAGAGGCAGAATTAAAACATAATCTAAAGCACCCAAGAACATAAAAATAATGACATTAACAAGTGACTATGGTATATAAAGTACTAATAAATGAGCTGAAGAGTACTTGACTTAAAAAGCTTCATCTCCACATGCTCACAAGACATCTCAGTTGGAACATACCAGACTGTATCTTGCTGATGTCTTTATTACAGCTAATGAACTGCCAAGCAAACCAGACCACTGCATATGTAAATTTAGTTCTAAATCAGCAATATTTAAGTGGTGCAAAGACCTAGATAGTAATAAATGCAGTAGCAGCAATGTTCAGACAATATGTAAGCACCAGACTAAGCTCACCACCTTTTAAAACCCTTTTGGTCCAGAGAGAATTCTCTGTGGTAGAAAGACTCTGTCAAAGGAAACAAAAATCTATCTAAAGGGCTCCAAATACAATGTCTGTGAGCTAATATCATTAATAGTCTTGAAAATCTTGGGTAAGTACAATATCATCAAGGGTCCAGAATTGTTCAATGAGTTTTACATGAATTTTCACAGAGAATATGTATCTGAAACCTATATCAGGTTCACTTGTATGGCAAATTAGATTGGGTATTATTACATTCTCCTATCTTAGTCTCTTATTGTCCTGACAAGATCTATAAACCTGATCTTCCATTTCGTAAAATTTATCTCTCTGAGGCACCAAAAGCATTCTCACACCACCTTTGCTTTGTCCTATATCCAGTAGCTTTCCAAGATAAGTATATAACTTAAACAGATCATGTGCCCAATCAATCAATAAAACATTGAGTATGGGCATGCTTTTTGAGTATTGTGCTTTTTCTGGTAGCCCACAAGCCATTATTCATATAGTGAGTACCTGAGCAAGGAATGATTTAACCGTGTATACATCATACATATGCGTTCAAATAGACAAACTAACAATGTATTTGTATTCACACATCTGATAAAGTACTACAATGCATGCCTAGCAAATTAAAGACATGATATGTAAACTGAGTACCTGAGCAAGAACCTGTTCCAGAAGAGGATCGGCATCATTTCTAACATTGGATATGACAAGTTCACATTCTTCCCCTTTGAATAAGAAACACAAGCAGATGAATAACATATTCTGCCCACCTCTGAGAATAATAATGTATACTTAGTCTTATACACAAACACATACAAATCCAACAAAAATTAAATTTGCCTTACCCTTTAAGTTACTGGTTTCCTGCTCTATGCACTCTAGGATCTGCAACAAATAGAGTTAAGTAAATCAAAAGATAATATTTCATATCTAGCAACATAAACGAGAACTTCCAAACCCAGTTATAAGCAACTAATTTCAAATTACACCTACTACTTTAAGTAACAAAATTACAAAATACTAGGGATGGGTTGTGCTTCATCCCAATTTATCAACTCAGCCAATAGAAAAAATATAATAGGTATAATGAAATTCCTCAAATCATGCCTATCAACACAGCCAGTAGACAAACTAGCAGAAATTAACTTGTCCAGATCAAGTAGCTGACGCGGCTCTAATTGTGGATCATGCTTCTCATGTAACCATCAATCAATGCAATTGTAGTAGTAAGTTTTGATTAACCGGACTTCAGTTACCTTCTAATCTCATTGTGACCAATGCACAAGAATTCCTACCCATTTTATCAGTATATGTAATAGAAAAGAAAACGAACTAACAAAAAGGGTTGAGAATTGAGATATATACCCTAACGCCAGCCCACCAATCAACGAGGCCCATCAGAACCCGCCAATCCAATTCTTTAACGACGCCGTTTAACCTTGTGTATGCATTCTCCGAGATCGGCCAAATACAAACGAAGCAAATCGCCTGAAACAATTGAACAATTAGACTAAGAAAAAACAAGAAATCGTAATTCCAAGAAGAAGAAGAGGTAGTACCTGAACCAGATTGGTAAAGAGGCCTGAGATGCAGAGCAGCACCGCCGGAATCAGATGAACGATTAGCGGATGGAGGACCACCACTAGTGAATACAGGATTCCGAGTGCAATCGCCAAGGGCCAAACTACCAGAGAACCGAATCGATTCAGAGAACACCCAACGAGATTCAAATCGCCAAGAAAACAAACTGTTTAGGGTTTCAGAGCAGAGCGGGAAAGACGATGAGGATATTTGAGAAGAGAACCTATATACAGCGATGGTTATGATAGAGAAGTGACAAGTTTACAAATGTACCCTTATAAGAGAAAAACTATCACTCTTAAACCATATGTTAATTTAAAATGATTTTAAATAAACAAGGGATAGGAACGTGATAAAAAAAATTAACATTCCACTTGCCGTTTTCAGTAAAGAAATAACATTGAGATCTGGGTTTTGGGTTTATTGGGCAGAAGAAATAATTCTGATGGAAAATTGTTAGAATTTATTTTTTCTTTTTTAATGTGTAAATGTTGATTGTATTTAATTGACAATTGTCTTTATCTGTTATTTTCTATTAGAGTAATATAGTCTTTTAACAATTCAAACATATGTTGGCTGAGACAAATAAATGATAAGGTGGTAACAGCCGCATCCTAATTTAAACACCTCATTCCATCCAATGGTAATAAGATGTGTGATTATATTCATTCAAGAGTATATAACTCGTAGAGCTTATTTCATACAATTAAGTTTTGGTTAGGGTACTTCGTATATTTTGAGACTTTATTGCTCTTACTCCATAAACATGTTTAGAGAGAGAAAGGTTCTGGTTGATTGGCTATCTCTTTGGCCAGTCTATTATTTGGGGGAAGGAATGGTTTGATAGGCCTTGGAGGATGACGTACAGTTACTGTAGCAAGGTCCCATGGGGATAGATTCCTCCATTACAGGCCAGGGTTTTTAGGCTTGTTATGCCCATGACATGCGACCTCAGTTACTCAAGGCATGTGCCTGCGTATTGGCTTGAGTTTGGGTTTTGAGCCCAACTGAAGTAACCATGTTAACTGATTTCTTATTCATTGTTAGTATTTATACCGGGTTCCATGTTTATGGGCTGCTTCACCCATGTGGTGTGTTTTCATCCCTTGGTGGATTATATTGGCTATGTCGAGAATGGGAAGACTATGTTCCTTACACCGATGTCAATCAATCACATCTTTTTCCATATTATTGGTCACCTAACACCAAAACTACATGTCAACTACCATTGCGAACCTTCATGAGAGCTTGTGTGGCTGCATGCTTAAAGTGCAATTTTGCACTTACCTATTTGATTATAGATGCTCACGAGTGAGTTCATCACCCCCCATTTTCTTTAGTATCGGTTCTTTGTTTTAGTTCTGGTTTTTGGTCCTCTCTCGTGAGTCTCGACAGCCTTAGCTCCTTCATGGCTTAGGTTTGGATGGTGGATTGTATGGTGTGGTTTTGAGGGAGCTTTTCCTATGTGTTGAAGGTTTCCATATGATTTGTTCATTGGGACTCATTTGGCATCAAGTATTTGGGGCATCAATGCTTCGGTTTAGTACTCCTCACTACCTCATAGTTACTAGCAGAAACGGCGACGACAATGTTACCAAGCATAGGTGGTGTGTGTGGTAGTATTTGTAGTATTGTTGCAATTCTTTATTTCGGATGTAGGGCATTCGGTACTTAGATTAGCGAGTTGGTAGGTTTTCTTTCACTCTTTTTAGCTTGATCGAGTTAGAGAACCAAACTCTTTGTTGTTTACTTTCTTGCCTTGCTTTTTACGGTTTTGTAATTGGGTTTATCCTTTTTTATTCTCACAATAAAAAAAAGTCCCCATCCAAGTATGGTAGGAAAACTTTGTGTGTCTTGCTTGATTTAGAGAGAGAGGGTTGTATGTTCTCAAATGCAACCAACTTTATAGTGACAGTATAAAACAAAGCGCAACCAGACATGATTTCGTGCAACAAGTTGCGCTACTTGTTATGATGTTTCCCTTTAGTAGAGTTATCTTTATGGTGTGCCACCGTTTTGTTACAAATAAAGTATCAAATCGACTACTCTTTTGAGACTCTTTATTAACCAGTTCTTGTTAGGATACATTACTTCATGTAATTTGGGTTCATCTGGTATACAAATAGGAGAAGTTTAACTTAAACTGCTCCACTTAAAGTGGAATGAATTTGATTATCCTATTTGAGCCGTGGTCTAGTTGGTTAAGGTGTTAACTAACAACTTTGAGGTTATGAGTTTAAATTTCATTGACATATGTAGGGTGTGTGAGTTATTTAATTAAAAAGTTTTTTTTTTTTAAATTTGATTATCTTATTTTTTAGATAACTGTTCTATAAAAAATAGGAATAAACCACGTCATTTTTTTTCTCTATAAAATTCTAATAGTGTTTTATGGTTATGTCCATAAAAACTTCTTTTTTTATAGAATTTTCTATTATTTTGATTTTTTAGGTAATTCAAAAAAAAGCTTCACCATGACACCAAATAGGGTGGTGGCTTTGTAACAGTGGAAATTCTTGTATACATCACGTGTATTTACACGATACAATTTTAACCGTTTATATCAATTTATATGTTTGACTATTATATTTCTATATTATTTTTTCTAACCTGACAGATCTATTTATGCATGTTAAAGTAGAGATAAGCCGAATACTCTTTCAAGGTTCAAACTTCAAACACCCTACATTATCTTCTACACTCCAAAAACAAGAATGACTACCCACAGCACTCTCTTCCACTTCCACACTTCACCTTCGAACCCCTTCTCCTCCTCCTCCTCCTCATCCTCCACCACCAACACACCACACCTCCACCTCTCCTGCTCCTTCAAACCCAAACCCCCAAAACCCTCCTCCTCCTCCTCATTCTCCTTCACCCCCACACCAATCCCCGCACGAGACAGAGTCATAGACTTCGGCAAACACAAGGGCAAAATGCTCGGGACGCTCCCCTCCACCTACCTCAAATGGGTCTCCACCAACCTCCGCGCCCGCGACTTCGAGCACTGGGCCCACCTCGCCGACCAGGTCCTAAACGACGCCGTTTACCGCGACCGCATCGAGTGGGAGTCCGCTGAGAACGCCCTCAGCGGTAACAGAAGCAACGCCGGCGGAGTCTCGGAGCTTCTTGCGATCAGCGACAGGTTCGGGTGGGACAACGACGACAAAGTTGGCTGGAGTAAAGTGAACTTCGAGCTCTTGGGGACTTCGAAAGGTGGGAGGATTCCGAGGAGGAGGAATGAGAGTGTGAGTGAAGCTGGAGAAGAGAGTGAGAGAGAGAAGAAGAAGAAGGGTAGTGAGGGCTTAGGGGAGAAGAGAAGGGAGAGGAGAGAGAGGAGGGTGAGGATGCAGAGAGAGGAAGGTGGTGTTGGGAAGGAGGAGGAGGAGAAGGTGGGGATTGTGGAGAAGGTTGGGGGTAGTTTTGGAGATGGAGTTAGATTAGAGAGGAGGAGCAGGAAGGAGAACGGTGATGAGGATAATTGGGTGGTGGATAATTCGAAAAAGTTTCCTGGACGCGAGTCTTTGTTGAGGAAAGCTTATAGTAGAAGGTTTTTGTAATTTCTTGATCATTCTATTTAAATTATGCCATGTACTTTAGGTGGTGTTTGAGTAGTAAAATGGTGGGATTGATATATGTGTAATGCACTAGTGTTATACTAAAGGATGATTAGTGTACACACACTAACATTAGTGCACTCGCCTGATTTTACCTAATTTATCATTTTTAAGAGTACCAATTTTGAATCTTTTATTTAAATTGTAAATTTTATTAGAGTAACACGACTATTTTATACATCTTACGGTTATAGAAAAGTACGTTATGACATTCGTTATGTAATTTTTCGCAATTTGTTTGAACCTTAACGTCATACTTGTGCAAGGACAATCTCCGTTCACCTGATCTCATACCTAAATCAGCCACCATAAAAGAAAGTTCGTTACTCGTAGCAAAACTAAGAACTTTCACGTAAATGTAAGGAGCATCTACCTTTTATGGTGGTTAGAAAATCACCTCACAGACGTGTGTCCTACTAGGCATAGACGCTATACGCTAAGTTATGCCCTTGCCAAATGCCAACCACAAAGGGTTAATCTCCGTTGTTTCTTTCTTTATTCAACAAACTCCCTCAGCAACAGCCAAAGTACCCAGAGACCTCACGTCCTGACATTTACAACCAAACAAAAAGAAACCAAGACACTTGGACGAAAAAAGATTTCACGTCACTCACCTGAAGCAGCCACCTAAGCTGTTCTTGTTCTATTGCAAACATTGCTCTGACAAATTGAACCCAAAGAAAAGAGCTTTGAGCTGAAAAGCTCATTCTTCTATTCTCTTTGAGGTAC
This sequence comes from Fragaria vesca subsp. vesca, assembly GCF_000184155.1. Lineage (NCBI taxonomy): Eukaryota > Viridiplantae > Streptophyta > Magnoliopsida > Rosales > Rosaceae > Fragaria > Fragaria vesca. The sequence continues at coordinate 25,936,800 of NC_020496.1, read as the reverse complement.
TGTGTTCTTCATCGCTGTTGTCAAATTTTGATTCTTGTAATCTTTGCCTTCTTCCTGTGATCTTTTTTCAATAGTTGTTTTGTATTATTCAATTCATGTTTCCACTTTGGAATCTCCACTGAGCTTGAAGAGAAATTCAGGATTCTGAACTGTTTTATTCTGCATGTTATGGTAGATATCCAAGCAGCAATCTTTAACATGTGTTTTAGTTAAGTAGCTATCTTGAATTTGGTACTGTTCCTTTTTCCTTTTTGTTTCTTGCTGGGTTTGGGTTTGAATCGAAGTTTAAACTGAAATCAAACTGAATGAACTTAGATTAGATCATTCAAGAAAATTCTGTTAGGTAGGGAATGATTTGTGTGCTGTATGAGTGTTTGGTAAAGAGTAATATGTGTTTGGTAGGTTAATCATGTTATAATTCCATCTTTTCTCTCTCTCCTTCTTTTGCCTAGGATTTGATGTTTAATATACGAGTAAATGGAGATTATGTATTCTTTTTGGTTTCTTTGTATTGATGTTTGAAGTTCTGGAGGAGTTTCTGAGAATCGGAGTCAACGGTTTTATCTGTCCAAAACAAGCATGAAGTTTTCTAATACTATTTATCATCTCCTTGGTTTATGTTACCAGCTTCTAGAACCAGAACAAGTTAAGCTATTATTCAATTTTTGTATATTACAATGTGATGGTGGTTTATGTCCTGGTTCTTCTCCATTATGGTCTAGTCTTTTGCTCCAATGGTTGTTAGTTGTAATCTGTTTTTTTATTCAATGTCAACAAGTCTGTTTTTGGACAGCATTATAAACAATTTAGGTGATTCAAGCTTGTTTCCTTCCAAAGGAAATGTGTTTGATGAGATAACAGTATACAACCCCTAAAGCTTGGTGCTGGAGTATCTTTTTTTATCTAAGTGGTAAGGTTTGTGCTGGAGGTCTGTAACCATTGAGTGTGTTGTGTTTGTACTACAGTGATTGGTTTGATTTTCATCTGTTCATATCCTTAATAGCAATCAGTTTTATTGTTCCTTTTGGAAATTTGAGTGTGGTTTCGAAAGTTTGTTTTTCTTCACCGGAAATTATGACTTTGGACAGTAGTTATTGTAGCTGATTTTCTTCTAACTTTTTTGTTCTTGCATTGCAGAACTCCAATGGAAAATAGTAAAGAAAATGATACCTTAGCATCATGTGATAGTTCATTTGGAAAGCTTCCTGATCATCTCCTGATCGAAATCTTCATCCGGGTTCCCGTCTCAGAATGGGTACAAATATGCTGTGTAAGAAAACAGTGGGCCAATCTGTTTCGTGGAGAATGCTTGTGGCAAGCTGCTCTTTCTATGACATTTCCTTTGGCTAGCAAAGCTAAAAGTTGGCCCGGACCTATCCCTCGAGGTTTGAGCAAGAGGTAGTCTTCTTCTTTTTCCTGCTTTTCATTCTTTCTTCATTATTCAAGTTCGCATGCCCCTCTCTTAGTAATATCTCTGTTCTGATTTATAGTTTTTATCTTTGCTTTTGGGAAAGGACAATAAAATCAGTGATGGTGTATAATCATTTCCATAAAGTAAGATGCATTGTGTCTCTTTGAGCTTACAGTTTACAGATAATAACAAACCACAAATTTGGTCTGGCTTACAGTTTACAAATAATAACAAACCACGGTTTACCATGACTTGTGTCTGGTTGTCTTGGACTTCTACTGGAGTATCTCCTTTGCCATTCCAAACTGATAGCTATCACTTGAAAGACTGGGTAGATAATGTGCAGTGGAATCACTTATGTGGGGAAATAAATCTCTGAGTTAATTCTTTTGCCAATTAAACTTCTTCCTTGATACCATCGCCACTTCTCATCACATTTGTACTATGCAGTGCTGGATTCATATCATGCATATATCACTGTATTGGTATAATAATGCTAACTGATGCAGCATACGAATCATCATCTTTGCTAACTGTCATATATTGGGATTCAATATGGTATATTTTTACTTTTCCATGCACTGTATATTGCTAAGATTTTTGTCAAATTTCTCAGGAGATTTGCTGCTTTATATGTCAGTCAGCACATTTTTGCTCTAGATGGTGAGATGGATGAGATAGTGGGGCATACTTATTTGTTTCTAAAAGAGCAGCTTGAGCTTTCATCTATGCCACCACCATCTGGTATTCTGCATGGAACCATGATAGGTATGCAATATGTTTAGTTGCATCTTTGTTGCTTTCAACCCATATAATTCATAACTGAAAACTTGTTATATGAATGTAATCATCCCCAATCTTGTGTTTGATAGGTTGATAGCAGTTAATAGTAATATTGCATTTGCTTCTGGCTTGAGGAGTTGTTCCAAAAATTTTCTTCAAATAACATGAAAGGAATCACCAAATATACGATGTCATCTTTATATCTCAGTAATTATATACATTATACATGTTCCTGAATTTCAACATCTGTGCGCGGATGTTTAATGGAAATACATTTCTACAAATACATTACATTGGAGTCTTTATGCCACCCTGAAACTCATGCTTAGCTGATTACTCGGTATGTTATCAGATCAGTTTATCGCTTGTGGTAAATCGAGAGATATGGCTCATGAGCTTGCTTCCCAGATATGGTTGGCTGTTCTCGACAATTTAGAGGAAACCGAGCACACTTTTCAAATACTTAAACGTCTTGCACAAGAGGGGGATGTAAGATCTCTTTTCTATTTATATTACCCTTGCAACATGTCATTATTATTTTTCTTTTCCAGTGCTCATGGTTTACATGCTGCTATATCATTTTGGGCAGGTTTTTCTTCCATATCCATACTCAAGATCAATCAAAGTCCAATGGAAGGTGTTTGAAAAGCTTTTCACTGATTTTCGTGACTGCCTCAACTATGTGGATTACTATGATGTCTTGGCTTGTGCAAAGAACAAGTTTCAGCCAATACCATCCATTTGGTTAGGTCACTAGTCGACATCATCTGCATATCCAGGATACACGAGAAGTTGTACATATATGAAACTCTTGCAGGGGCCTTTTGTCTATCTGGCTCAAGATACAAGAATATATTCTCCATCTAAGAATCTGAATCGTCCAGCAGTCCAGCACCATAGAGGTAAAAAGAAACTGTAGTCACATCTGTCTTGTCAATAACTGCATCAGTTGTGTTTATATTTCCAATGGCTCTAAATTTGTTGTGCACTGGCCAAATAAAGTGTTGTTGTACAATAACAATCAACGTACAGATTGTATCATCAATTGTTAGCACTTGGCACATGGTATGCACATAGCTCAACTCTTTGTACAGGAAGCTAATTGTTACGAAGCTTAACTACTATGTTTGGCACCTAGACTTGGCAAACTGATACACGACTAGTTACGGAAAACCCCGGCTTACATTTTCAGTGTTAGAAGTTGGTATGTGGCCAGTGGACTCGTTGAACACCCGTTACGTTATCAGTTCATTTCTACGTATATAAACCCATTTTGGTGACTTGCACCTATGACCTCCAAGTTCGAATTTTACAAGAGTGAGTGTTCAAAACCTTCAAAGTGGTAGTTTGGCTCGAGAAGGATAAGGAGTTCTCCGTTTAGGAGCTAACTTCAGGCCAAGTGCACCACCATCCTATAGTTTTCCTGAATTTGCACTCGTGTGCATAGATTTTTGATTTTTTTCTCATCTTTTTTTGCTATCATAGTTCAATTTTGCTACCAATTTTAACATAAGCTCATAAAGGGTTGGAAATTTGTATGGTAATAAATCGCGGGCTTATTTATTTTAAGTGCAATTGTTAACATCAAATCCGTTGTAGTCTAGTTGGTCAGGATATTCGGCTCTCACCCGAAAGACCCGGGTTCAAGTCCCGGCAACGGAATTGTTTTTTGTTTTGTTTTTGTGCACCAATGAACATTTTGATGAATGTGGACTCTGGAACAACTAGGGGGTCTGTCTCTCCTTGCCTTCACATAAAGGGGAAGGCTACCTGTGACTCTGTGGCACACAAATGCAATGCCTTACCTTTTCAGTCAATGCAAGGCATCAACTCCATGATTTCAACCCTCCTCCTGTGACTCAGACATTTTTGTTGTTTGTACTGTTCTCTCATTGGAATCCAACTTTGCATGGAGTTACTACTTTACCAGTACAATGCCTACAATCACATCCACTTAGACAAGACCCACTTTGACCAAACTAACCCGCCAATCCTCCATTATTTCATCCCAAGCACAATGTGTAACGAGTACAACCTTCACTATCTATTAGCGAGAGCCCTGGCTTTGTAAATAACGTGTACAACCACAAGTTCTGAAGTTCACATTTAGCTTGCCATCTCTTATTTGCTTAACCATGACAACCGTTACTCTTTCCATCTTTTTTAAGAAATCGTGGATCAATTAGTTTTTTTTTTGTAAGTAAACAACTCAGATGTTACAATTTTGTAAGTCGAACTCACAACTTCTCACTTACAGAGAGGAAATTATACCGCTAGACCAAATACTGAGGATCAATCGATTAGTGATGATGACTTTTTGTTACGTTATTTAATTTGTTGTTAATTGCAAAGAGAGAAAAAGAATTTTACAAAACAAATCAACGGGAAAATCTTCTTATACTCTTTTAAAATTACATGTTTTAGCTAATTACCATTTGGTCTAACGACATAATTTTCTCTTAATAAATAAGAGGTTGAGAGTTCGACTCATAAACTTGCAACCTCTCATGTCCCGACGATTTTAAATTAGCTGTGTTCTTTTTTTGGTCTGAAATTAACTGTCTTCACTTGGCTCAAAAATGGAGAGGATGAAGAATCAAAAGCTAGAGCACAAAACGGTCTCCTTCCCAAAGCTGAAAGAAGGACAGATATGTAATTGGAGTAGGAGGAAGGACACTTTTGCGCGGCTTTTTAAATTTTGGCGTATGACAATATTCTCTGTACGAGGACTGACAAGAGTGTCTCAGTCTTCTCTCTTCAATGCCCACTGTTCTCTATTCCTCTTGAGTTTCGTGCTCTCTCCTTCCCACTTCCGAGAAAACTCCAACTCCCCTCACATTTCCATTTATATATTAATATTGCTGAATCCCCAAAACCCAATTTTATTACTCAAATCTCTCTTTGATTACATTTAATTAACCCAACAACAATCTGGTTTAAAAATGGTGTTCATAAAATTTATTACTCACAGATGTAGCGCATTTACATCTTACATTGTTCCCCAAAACAGCTCCCTACTCCTCTCTTCTCTCTCTCAGTCTCTCTCCCACCGCATCTCTGGCCTATTTGGTTGTAGGGTTTTTGGTTTCTACCCAAAATTTCTTTTCTTGATGATTTGAAATTTGGGGTTTTGGGGGATTCTGGTTGTGAGTTTGGATCTTCTGGGTCTTAAAGTTTTCACATTTTTCATGTGATTTGGTTTCTGGGTCTTAAAGGGTTCACATTTTTCAGTACTGGGGTTTATGGGTTGGAGTTACTTTACACTGAGCTGTGGAATAGGGAAGAAAATCTAGTGAAGCTGTTTTGGGGTTTTGGAAGATTTGGGAGTTTTGTGGCTTCTGGTTTGATGCACTGTAATGCTGGAGGAATTTTCTGGACATTAAGAATTGTTGTGGGTTCTGATCTCTCTTGAAGTTTTACTAAAGGTGATTTCTTGATCTGCTTTGAGTTCTTTGAGACCCTTAGCTTCAGTATATTGTGACCAATTTACTTTCATCATCAACTCTATAGTGCTTTTAAGGTTTTTGAGTAGCAAAGCTTATAGTTTTACTGTACTGAGTTTCTGGGTTGTGTCCAGTGCACTGTTTAGAAGGCATGCTTGATTTTTAGGTTCTTTGCTTTGATCTTGAGTATGCTTGCCAGATTGTAGCTCATAATGGATCTGAGAAACATGAAGGGCTAACCAGTTTTCTGGTGTTATTGCTCAGAAGTCAGTGCATATCGACTGGTAGGTCTTACAGATCATCCATATTGACATTTTAACAGAAAGGAGGTGTTATTTCTGGAGCCGACCAAGCTACTAACTGTTCTGGTATCAAGTTGGGGTTTAAGGTGTTGATTACTTTAGAAGTGTGGGAGTATATTTGTTCAGGTAGTAGTTGATTATGGATTTCTTCAAAGTTAGAAAGTTTAGGAAGGCTCACAAACCAGACCCAGAAAATGAGTTAGAGGACAATCCTGTGCCTGTGCCAGAGGAACCGAAGGAGAATGGTGGTGATGGAAAGGGCAAGGCAGTCAATGTTGATCCTATAGCGGAAGCTGATGACGACGACGATGATTTTATAACAGAGGAAGTCAAGAGGAGATTAAAAGAATTGCGAAGGAATAGCTTTATGGTGCTGATTCCGGAAGAAGAGTCATGTGCTGAAGAGGAGGAAGAGGAAGAGCAGGGAGAGACGAGCTCCAATGAGTGGAGAGATGTAGAAGCAGAAGGTCGGCAATGGTGGTGTGGCTTTGGTGCTGTATATGACAAGTACTGTGAGAGGATGTTGTTCTTTGAACGGATGAGCACACAACAGGTTAAGGAAATTGGTAAGTTCTATACTTTTCACCTTTAAAGTTAACTGTAGGACCTTACTTATCTTTGACTGCATTTGTTTGAAATATATTATGAAGTTCTCCTTAAGTAAAATAAAATAAGATGAAGAGGTTGTGTGTGCTCATTAAGCTATCTGGGAGGTTAGGAACAAGTAAAGATAGAAGATGTATAGGCTCTCCCTGTAAGAAGTAGATTCATTTGAGCTTAGTTCTCTTTGAAATGGTTGTCAGAGAATTGAATTATTCCGCCAAATGTAGATATCTGAAAAATACTAGAAAGTTGATTGAGTGAGCTCTGGGTACATCAAACATGATCTAGATTTATTGTTGTTTCCTAACATGAGTTTCCTTACCAAGCTTAATTAATCAGTGCTGTACAGTTGATGAAAAAAAATTATTTTATAATTTTATAGACTCGCAACACTTAGGGAAGTAATCTGTCATCTCATATACTGGTGACATACCAAAGATCGCTAGGTGGCATTTGTATGCTCCAAAGTTATCTGGTTGAAATTTTATCAAATATTCTTGCAATTTTGCCTATTGATGCACCCGTTACGGAGTTTAAATATGATAATATCTCTTCTCCACATTGATGAACCGTAAAGGATCTAGGATCTGTCAAGGGGGTGATAAGATTAGATTCTTCCAAATCCACTTTTAGTACGAGGCCTGCAATAGCTACAGCTGTTGGATACTTACAGCTAGTAAGAAGTCTTGGAGTCTTGGTGCAACAAGTTCTTTATTATGCTAGAGTCCACTGTGATAACAATGAACACTAGTAATCCAATATCCTTAGAAAGGCTTCTTGTATTTTAAATTAGTCAGAACCAATAAGATCAAATATCATTTCACAGGATATAGATGACAGCTTAACATGTCATATTTTTCAGAAAATGGTCCATTATCCTTCAACTCTGTGCTCCTACTAATCGGACAAGTAGTTTGTAAAAGTTCTAGGTCTTTAAGTGTGTTTGATATCCATTACTTTGGGATATGACCCCAGATTACTGCTCACTGCAGTTCAAAGAAGTCACTAAACTCGTATTTCTAAAGCTTTTCATTCATGTGCATAGTTACGGCTAGTTAATTCCACACTTCTTTGTGTGTGCTGATAGATTATTCAAGTCTGAATGACAAATAAAGGTTGTCTGACAGGCATCCAAACCCCTACAACTCCATCACCAAGGTCTGCATCTAAGAAGCTTTCCTCCCCTTTTCGCTGTCTTTCTCTGAAGAAAATTGAAGAACCTAATGACGAGACTGAGCATCTTCAGCAGCCAGAGATCGACCCTTATCATGATATTGAGACATCATACGTAGGTCAAGTTTGCTTGTCTTGGGAGGCACTGCATTGTCAATACACACAACTGAATCAGCTAATCTCATGCCAACCTGAAAATCCCACCTCCTACAACCACAGTGCTCAACAGTTCCAACAATTCCAGGTTTTATTACAAAGGTTTATTGAAAATGAACCTTTTGAAGAGGGTCTCAGGCCAGAAATTTATGCTCGCACGCAGAGAATTCTGCCTCAACTTCTCCGGGTCCCTAACATACAAGGTAAAATTTTCGTGACCATATTTAAAAAACAAAAAAAAGAAAAAAAAAAAAAGAAAAAAAGGAAGTCTGGGGTGATAAGAAACTTGTATGAGTTTATTAGGATATTGAGGTCATTTAGAGTGCTGAAATTTGAACCTGTCTTCCATGTGCTAGCTAAATATATATCATTTGTTGTGCTTAACTGTTCAGGTCCAATTCATAAAGGGAAAGATGAAGAAGAGGCAGATTCCATGATTCTTGCCCCTGATCTGATCAAGATTATTGAAACCTCAATCCTCACATTTTTACTTTTCCTGAAGATGGATAAGAAAAAAACAAGTGCTGGTCTCAGCTTATTTGGAAATCAAAACCATGCTACCCCACTTCAGCAGATTCAAACTTCACTGGATAAGGTGAGGTCCATGGATATATCTTGTCTTTTATCTTTCTAGAAAACAGTTAGCTCAGGAAACTCCTCGCTTGCTCATCAGGGGAACACAACTATTAAACTGTCTACTGGTCTTGTTAGAAATGTTTATGTTCAGTTTCAAATTCATTTACTTTGTAATTGCTGAATCCAAGTTTTGTACTATTTTGTTTTTCTTCTCTCTGAAACCTCTAGTTGGTGTTCACACAACTATGCAGTACCATCTGCTTTCTTATTTAGACAAAACTGGCTTTTCTTTATAATCAAATGATTCTTGTCACATTTTGAAATTTGACTCTTTGTGCTACAGAAATCGATGAAATTAAAGGAACTTCGTAAGAAGAGGAAAAGTTGGAAGAAGTCATGGCCGCAAGCACAAGAAGATGTTCAGCTGTTGTTTAGCCTTGTTGATGTAAAGGTTTTGTCAAGGGTACTCCGGATGGGAAGAATTAGTAAAGAGCAGCTATTTTGGTGTGAGGAGAAGATGAAAAAGCTAGATTTGGTGGATGGCAAGTTGTGGAGAGACCCCTCTCCCACCCTTTTCCCTTGTTAATATCTGCTAGGAACGAGAACTAAGCAGCATTGATCTGTTTGATGGTAAACCGCAGATTTTAGCTCTTTCTCATGTCCATGTTTTAAGTTTTATGTGCTGCTAGGAATTTTATCCTTGGGTGACTAAATTTGCTAACTCTTTACACCTAGACTACTCTCTGTGTATGAATATTAAGAGTAATTTGCCTTTTGCCAGTAAGACAGTAGAAGAGGTCCAGTTTCTCATCTCACATATAGCTCTTTAAATTCATTTTCTGCAATGTAAACCTACAGTCTAGTGAGTCTACTTCAGTGTCACAATTAAGTTTTTTTACATTGCCTCCCTTACTCTGAGTCACTGATCAAGTTTTTATACGCACTTACTCTGATTAAGCAGTTGTTCATGGGAGTGTTCCTGACCTACTAAGAACTTTAGGGATCAGTTTTGTTTAGTACAGATCTACTTTGAGTCACCGATAAGGTTTTTATAGGCACATCCTCTGATAAGCAGTTGTTCATGGAGTGTTCTCTAGCTTTCAAATCATAGTAATAGTGTAGCATGCTGTTGGCGCGTTTGGTAGTCCCAGTTTCAATTTGAGGCTGTTAACTTTCCCTAACTTTTTCGTTTTGTTAAGCCATCATGGAGGGCTAATATGGCTGCCCTATGTGCAGTCATATTAGCTTCTCTAAAAGTACGAACAAAAAACAAGAGGGAAGAAGAGAAAGACTTAGCTTAATATCCTTCAAAATCAAACCAGAACCATCAACCTCAGCTTCCTTAGATGCCGTCACCAATTTAAGGCAATCCGGTTCAAAAACAATGGGAGTAAGATGAAATTCCACTGCCAATTCACAAGCCACTCTAGCTGCAGTAGCTTGCACCATCTCTGAACGACATGCTCAACCTTCACGTACGCACCCCCTGCAATGGATGCATCTGAATCCCTCACAATCACCCCAACACCTCACTCGAGTGTAGACTGATCAAAAGCCCCATCGATATTAGCTTTCAACCAACCAACAGGAGGAGCACCAAAGATGCCGACTGACATCTGATCCTAATCCCAATTTTTTTCTTGGTTGCACTGAATATAGTAGGACCACAGTTGATCGAACCTGAAAGAAGCTGTTTAAAAGAAAGACGTCCTTGATCATTTCAAAGCCTCTGGTTTCATTCCTTCCATACCGACCATAGAATTTAGCAAAAGAGAGATATCTTTCTTGCTAAGTGAGCTAGAACTCCTTAATAGACATAGGATGATAGGATGAGCAACAAGACTAAAAACTTGGATGACCTCTGGAAGGATCTAACAAGGTCCCAAGTGAACCAACAATCCCTGCAAACATGTTCAATCTTCTCATCCGGATCATTACAAAAGAAGCATCCCAAATGAATTATGTGTTAATAATTTTGTTTTTTTTTTTTTAAGAATGAATTATATGTTAATATTTTTTGAGGTAAATAATATGAGATCTCAAATACTATATATGTTTGATGAATTATATGTTAATTTGTCCAGCGATTACAATGAACAAGAACCGAAAATAGTTCAACCGTAACCTAACCTAATTCAGAAGCCTCGATACATCCTCACAATCAACTTTAAGAATAAATAACTCTTTCAAACACTATATGCCAAAACTACCAGCATATTTGCACATGTAACATTCCCATTACATTCATAACAAGAACTAACTGATATTAAAATAGTCCATGGATACGACACCATAACCATGACACCCCCAACGACATGACCCCCATACCATCTTAACCAAACCTTAAATCCTCGCTCAAAGAGGAGGCCAACAACCCTCGCTCAAAGAGGAGGGACAACTAACAAACCAACCAAAACCTAAACAAACAAACCCAAAAAATATAAAACTAAAACCTAAACCTAGGCACAGGAAGGGCCCAAGCCCAAAACACCCCACTGGACACTCAAAGATCAGACCATCATAGACACAGCCCAAAGACTGATACGCCTGAATGCAGGAGTCGTCACTGCGTCTTCGATGTCAGTCGCCGCTCGAAGACGTCACTATCCACCAACCCCGTGAAGAGGCATCCTACCACTCTCCTCCATCCTTCAAGATCCTCGCCAAAACGAGACAGGAAAGCTAAAACAGGTCGGGGATCGACTTGATGAACCTTCGCCGCCGTGCTTTCCCACTTGTGTCGCCCAGCCACTCCAAAAAATATATATGTTAATATTTGGGCAATTTCGGAATTACAAAACATCAAATCTTATATGGTTTCACTATCTCCTATCAGTGTCCCCAGCCTTCCATTTGGATGGGAAGGGGAGTTACTAGATGTTTTCTATTGTAGTTTTTCAGTTTGTTATTTTGTTTCATCGAAGAAAAAAAAACCCCAAAATCCTAGGGTTTGACATATATATTTGCACATGTTTAAAGAAGTTACTTTCCTGTTCTTCTGTTACTAGCCGTTTACCTATGCATCTGCATGTGGGTATACAAATGAGAGAAGTTTAACTTGAACTGCTCCACTTAAAATGGAATGAATCTGATTATCTTATTTCTTAAATAACTGCTCCACCAAAAGTGGAAACAAAACACGTCCTTTTTTTCTTCATAAAATTCTAACGGTGTTTTACGGTTATGCCCATAGAAACTGAAGTTTATTTTCTTTAAGAATTTTCTATTATCTGGGTTTTTTAGGTAATTCAAATAAATGCTTCACCATGACATCAAATAGGGTGTCTGGCTTTCTAATAGTAGAGATGTGTTTTGACCTAACCGTTTCCTTATTAAAATAGATTACAGTATTGATAGATCTTCTAGATCATTCGGGAGACTAAGTAATGCCTATAAATAGACATTTCTATCAAGCCGTTATTATTGTTATATGTTCTCCTTCAACAACACCCATATATCATTAGGGTTTGTGAGAACCTCTAAACCATGTCCACTCGAAAGATAATTAGCAGGGTGACAAACAATTTCTCTCGAGAACTCCCGGAAGATATTATGCTATTGATTCTACGACGACTCTACTCATCTGATTACTTCCGGTGTCGTGCAGCAAGTCGATCTTGGCTAGCAACCATTGATAGGGCAATTGCCAGCAAGACTTCTCTTCCTTCTCCTCAACTTCCATGCCTTATGTTTCGTTCTGGTGCCGAGGAAGAAGATCATTGCTTTCTGAGTCTAAGCGAGAACCACAAAGTTTACAAATATTCGAGTCCCGCTTATGATATGAAGAACCTGGAATGTGTTGGATCAACCGAGGGGTGGTTGATCATGGTCGACCATGGTGGTACTAGTGTTGCCAACTTTTGCTTGAATCTAATATCAGGTGCGAGAGTCATGCTTCCACCACAAACCACCATTCCATGCATCGGCGACGACAACAAACAAGCTTCCTTCGTCAGTAGAGTGATAACTTCTTCAGCTCCGACAAACCCTAACTCATGCCTTGTGGCTGCAGTTCACTCACATTGTCGTGGTTTGGCTTTCTGTAGACCTAGTGACAAATCATGGACCCTCATTACGGTTGTTGGGTATAGAGATATTATTGTTCATGATATAGAAATAATTGATGGGAATTTATATAACTGCGGATTCGGATAATGCGAAACATATGTCTTTGTATGTGTTTAACATCAACTTAGATTATGCCATTAATGAAGACTGCCATCGTCATACTCATGAAGCTCAAAGGTTGGTTTTTGTTCTTTCCCCAGATCATAGGTCTGGTATTGGACGTCTAATGACAAAGGAACAAGATGGAGTCTACGAATTAACTGAAAGCTACATAAGGTATTACCTGTTCAAAGATTCTGCATCAAGTGAGTTGTTTATGATTTTTGTTCATGAGGGTAGTAGTCCTCCTGCATCAAGTGAGGATCTGCATGATTGGGTTTTATATATATATATATATATATATATATAATTTCGTCGTTCCACCTACACCACTAGTAGATCCACCTACAGCGGTATTTCGAGTGTACAAGCTGGAGAATAATAGTAATGTTCCTCGATGGGTAGAAGTGTTCGACATTGGTAATAGGATTTTGTTTCTGAGCAAGACGACCAGATTGTTCATACCGATTATTACTAATCAGGATGGTGATCTTCCCCACGACGAGGCTAGGCTTGGAGGAAACTGCATCTATTTTGCTTTCGGAATATCGAAGAGGGAGGGGGAGGATGTTGGAGTGTTCTCTTTGACAGACAACAGCATCAAGCACTACACGATTTCAGGGGATCGTTCTCCCAGCCGACGAGCTCCTCCGGCTTGGTTCACACTAAACATTTGATTTTAGATTACCAAGATATTAATATGCTTCTCCAATAGGCTTATATTTTCGACCATAAATCTATGGTTTGGTACTTCGGTATGGTTTAAACATTTGATTGAGCTTACCAACAAATTTGTTGCATTGGTACTGATCGAATACCTAAATTAATCAATTTTGAAGTTGAAATTGCAAGATTAATTATCAATTTAGTCGTATTAGCTATGTATTATTTATTTTCTTGTTATTATTGCAAGATTAAAGGATGCATAAAGAACCAAAACGTACAACATTGTTCTTCTTCTGTAGAAGAACAGCAAGAGATGTGCGCAGGTGGTCTGAAGTGAAGTCTGAACAACTCCCGCAAGAAATAAAGTAACTGATTCTGCTAAAGTTATGCATATCAAATTGCATTCGGTGTCGCGCGCAGTGTGTCTTTCTTGGTGATCTGCCGCTCTTGATAAGACGTACACCAGAAACTTATTCATTCCATCGGAAATAGGCCTGAATTACTTACTATGGTCCTTATGGTAAGACACTAGAAATCGCATCTATTTTGTTTTCGAAGGTGGACATGATGATCATGGCTTGTTTTCCTTGACAAACGGAAGTATCGAACGTTACACATTTCCTATGATCATTATGCTACAGCTGGATGGTCTAACCCAAATCTGTGATAGTCACTAGACACCACTTCATGGAGTACTAAGCAATCTGGGCAGTATTATTAAGACCCTCTTGGTGTTCATGATAACCCTCCATGAAAAGAGTGAAAATTCAAGCTATATTCTTTTTCCCAATTGAGATCATTGTTGTTTGGTTATCTTTCCCGCATTAGACTGAGAATACAAAAAATGAACCGCCTAGCTAGGGTAGCTAGGGTGGCTGTAAAGAGAGAGGCTTCGTGCGCCATGAGGGTAACAAGGTCAGTCTAAGCAGATTATTCTACATTATCAGTAGTCAAAGTTGAGAAATACTTAACAAAGAGTAGAAGATAGTGAACGAAGAGTGAGAGATCGATACTCACATAACAGGGCGGTGACGTTTTCGCTCAGTTAATAGCCAAGTGGACTGTCATCTGAACAGCCAAGTAGGCCAAAAACAAAGACGTGTTTGAAGCTTGTGAATGAATAACAGTGGGTATTTAGCCAAAACCAAAGAGAAAAGAATAATGACTTTCTTTGTTTGTTCGACGAAGAAAAAGAAATGTAAATATTCAACGATGTTTAGGAAAATCCGAAAATGTAACGCAATATTGAAGAGAATGTGATGTTTTTGCGATAGGCTTCTCTCGAACAAGCTTTCTAATACACAAATAAGTTGTTAGATAAATAATAAACACCATAAAAAAATCGAATTTCGGTTACGCTTTCCTTTACATTGATATCATATGTAACTCTTTTTCAAATTTGCCTATAAACTATAAGTACAGACATATCTTTATTTGTCGTACTCTTTGTGAATGAAAATTAATAAGCACCTCTACTCATCTAAAACCAATCTAGTTACAACGCTGCTCATTTTTCATAGATAGGCAATTTTGAAGAAACTCTAGAGAAAAGGGTATGGAACTTATCAAGAGACTTCAATCCAATTTCTTGTAAATAACTCTCAATAAATTTGGGCAACACAAGACATCTTGATCATGACACATCCAATTACATCCAAACACACCCTTAACAGTTGAGACCAGATTATAATGTCAACAATTACTAGGAAGCCACGTGTTTGAGACCTTTCTTTAGCCAAACCTTGAACCAGCACCTGTCCCCACTCATGGACAATATTACCCCTTCTCATACCCCTCCAAAATGCACAGACTTTCCTCAATGGTGGTGGCAATTATGTCATAACCATATGTAACAAAGAATAAAACTCTATAATATATGATTTGTTAAAGAACAAAACTTTTATAATATATATAGAGCTTCCAAACCCTGGGCACTGAGACTGATTTGCAAGCAACATTCTTGTACTTCTCATGGAAATAAGCTCTGTTTCTCCTCCCAAGTCTCGAGCACTTTCTTTGCAAGACTTTGTTTTTCTTTCTTAAACCCTTTTACTTGGTACTTGACACCTCTTCCTGAGCTTCCAAAAGACTTGGACTTTGTGTTCTGTTCTTTCCAAGTTCCAGCCTTTCAAGGATTTCTCTCATTTCCTGGTGAGCCTTTTCAATCCTTTTTTGTTGCTCTTGAATTCTTAGTATTAGTTTCTAGTAGTGTTTTATAGTCTTGTATTTGCTTGATCATCTGCAAATTTATATATACTTCTGGGTTAACTTCTGCGCATTTAGGTACCTTTTGTTAGTGTTTTGTATTGGGATTGTTTGTGTTTGTGAATTTGTGATTCTTCTTCAAATTCTATGTAAAGAGGGAATCCATGATCAAATGGATAGTGGGTTATGGTTTATATTTGTGAAAGTTAATCCGAGGTGAATCGGGGGACCATTTACAAGTTTTGCGGCAAGTTAATGTGACTGTAAGGTTTACTTTTATGGAAGGTAATTTGATTGCGGCATATGGGATGTTGATTCCTTTTTATAGAAAGAAATGTGTATAGACGTGTACTCTGTTAGAGATTGAAGCAGATTCATTGGAAAACGGTAAGCTGTATGAACAGCTAGTTTGTCATACATATAATTTCGGTGTAAATTATGGTTGATAGTGGCAATTGAAGCTATTGAAACAGAATTCGTGAATTATAGGTAGTACAATCGAATGATCAATAGAGCATTTTAGTCAGAGACAGTATAGCTCTGAACTGTAAGCAGTGGTTTGCCTTGTAAAGTTGTGTATTTCTAACAGAAGGAATGTTATCAGACAACATTATTCTTGTATGAAACTTGGTAGATGTTTGGTTGGCTTCTTTTAATTGTTATTTATCCCCTACACGTTGCTAATATCAAAATTAGTATTGTATGGAGATGAAGCTTGTTATGTATGTAATCGCCATTCGTTAGCTAATAATTATTTTTCATACAGTGAAGGAAATCTTGGCAGTGTCAAATACTTTGTTACTTCTGATTTTGTGTATGTTTTACCTTCTTGTGTTAAACTATGGCTGGGAGTTGTGGATTGTTGAATGGAGCATAGGATTTACATAGTTTGGATGTAATGGCTAAAAGTTTGTGAAGGCAACGTTGATAAAGCTTAGTATTTTTTAGGTAGGATGGCAACGGAGAGTCTAATGAGAATGGTGGAAAACCGTAAAGGTGAAAAGTGGCATTCTTCGATGGATACTGCAACATTTGGATCTCCATTGAGAAGTACGGCAGCAGAAGAATTGGGCTTCCTCTCGAAGATGCATAGAAGTCAGAGAGATAGAGCTGAAGCCATACCTAATCGAAGTGGCAGTGCTCCTCCAAGTATGGAGGGTTCCTTTTATGCTATTGGGAACCTTTTAAGTCAACAGAACTCCAATGTGCAAACAAGGTACATTTTTGAAAATGTTCTGTCTCAGGAAGTGTGACCCAGCTTATTTGGCATACTGCTTTGCTAATATGAACTTATATGTTAGGCCTCCTCCACGCAATGTTGGTGGTTCCAGCATCGATTGGAGATTGACTTCTTTAGACGACAGTGGCAACGGATCCTTCCATCTTTCTCAAGGTTCTCTTTCCACTCACAAGGAGGAGCTTGATGAGGCTAGTTCATCCAGGCAAGCTTCAGATAATTTGGCAGACAATAGTGGTTCAGCAGTGGCAGTGAAGAACACTCATTCTTTGGCTAGTCATAATAAGAGTTTACTGGATCGCATACAGGTATGAGATTAAATATAGTTGTTTCGTATGTAAAATCATTTGTATTCTCAACACTGTTCAGGACTTTGTTTGATTTGAATATTTTTCACTCAGCTGAAAACATATCATCAGAAAGTCTAGATATATAACTTATTTTCTACTAAGAAGTGATTAGAAGCTGGAATCCCCTCCTGCTGTTTGTTAATTATAAGTTCTGCACCAAATAGTTATCAGTTTGTAGGGTAAAAGGGTGAAAATCATGATTGATTTATGTAAGATACTATGCAGTTAAGAATTGATAATTCACGGGTTGTTAGTTTGTTGCATGTTATTGTTCATTTAATGACTAATCTGTCCAGTAAGTGGTTTATAAGGTTTTTTTTATTACAGTTTATACCACCCTGATTTCATATTTTTCACTTTGTTGGTGGATTTTAGGAAGACTTCCCCCGAACTCCATCTCCTGTGTATAATCATTCTGTCTCATCAAGTATTGCAACAGATGAACTGGTTGATAGTGATGTACATTCATTTTCACCCAATGCTTCTTCTCCTAATATGCCACAATTACAAGTCTCTAATCCAGGCTCTACCAACATATATCCGGAGACAAGTTCCTTGACTACCACTTCTCCCAATGAGACAGGGAACTTGCATGATGATGAATCAAGTATTGAGGATTCAGGGGAGGGGAGTAATAGATCCATCGGTGGAGCCCATGGGTTAGATCTTTCCCCAACCAGGTCCGGAAATAGAGCATCTAATATTGATATAAACAATAACAAACAACATGAGAAAAATTCTTATGGGATGGGTGTGCTGCAACACCATTTGTCTACACAACAAGGCATGCTGTATCAACTTCAGGCTGTTCAGGACCAAGTAGTTTCACAAGGTATGAATCATTGGCAAAGTAGAATGGATCCCCATGGCTATCCAAAGTTTTCTTCTATTGAGTTACAGCCATCATTGCAATCGCCTGGATTCACACCTCCCTTGTATGCTACAACAGCAGGGTATATGACTTCAGGAAATGCTTTCTACCCCAATTTTCAGCCGTCCAGTGTATATCCTGCACAATATGGTGTCAGTGGATATGCTGTGGGTTCTACAATGATTCCCCCATACATGGCTGCGTACCCTTCTCATGGTTCCTTTCCTCCGCCTTTTGATGCTACTTTGGGTCAAAGCTTACATGGTCGAGCTGCAGGTGTTTCAACAGGGGAGAGAAGTCCCCATGAAGGTGATTTGCATCAGCTAAGCAAGTTTTATGGGCAACATGGGCCAATGCTCCAGCCATCTTTTCTTGATCCCTTAAGTATGCAATACTATTCACGTCCCTTGGATGATTCATATAGTGCTTCAAGTCGGTATGGTCTTTTAAGTCCAAGGGGTATTATTGGAGGCCAGCTTTACCAACAACAATCAAATGTTACTGCATATGCAGGTGACCAGAATTTTCTGTCTCCAACTAATGGGTCTTTGAGCATTCCAAGTCCAAGAAAAATGGTAGTCAATGGTAGTGGTTATTATGGTAGTCCTTCTAGCATGGGTGGCATGACATTTCCAGCCTCACCTCTTGGTAGTCCTGTGCCACCATCATCTCCAGCAGGCAGAACACATCACCATGGTCGGCAAAATGAATCGAGGTATCCTCAAGGATCGATTAGGAATGGTGGACTATATTCTGGGTGGCAAGGACAGAGAAGCTTTAATAACTTTGAGGACTCTAAAAGGCACTCCTTTCTTGAAGAACTGAAATCCAGTAATGCCCATAAATTTGAACTCTCTGATATAGCAGGGCGCATTGCTGAATTCAGGTATTTCTCTATACTGAGTTTGCTTTTTCTTGCATGTGAGCGAGGATATACAATATGAATAGTATGTCTTATCCCCATATTATCTCAGTGTGGATCAACACGGGAGTAGATTTATTCAGCAAAAGCTCGAACACTGCAGTGACGAAGACAAGGCATCTGTATTTAAAGAGGTTCTTCCAACTGCTTCAAGATTAATGACTGATGTATTTGGGAATTATGTTATTCAAAAGGTAAGTAATCTCCGTTTCCTTCTTTTATTGCTTGTTTGTTTCACCTGCGGACTAGCCCCTCATATCATATTTCTGCACTTGTGAGCTCAGTGTATGGCCTATACAATACTCTTCTTGTTTCTGTGTTTCAGTTTTTTGAGTATGGGACTCCTGAGCAGAAAAAGGAGCTTGCAGATCAACTCAGTGGACAGATGTTGCCTTTAAGTTTGCAGATGTATGGTTGTCGTGTGATCCAGAAGGTATGTTAGAACCTGATGTTCTTCATAGTAAATTTGTACTTTTAAGTTCAATAAACCTACTATTTTCCTTTTCAAAAAAAAAAACATACTATTTTCTGCTAATTAGTATTTAAATCTGGATTCTGTGCTTTATGTTTGTAGGCTCTTGAAGTGATTGAGGTTGACCAGAAAACAAAACTTGTGCATGAGCTTGATGGACAAGTTATGAAATGCGTACGTGATCAGAATGGAAATCATGTGATACAGAAGTGTATAGAATGCATTCCTACAGAGAAAATTGAATTCATCATATCTTCTTTCCAAGGCGAAGTTGCCACACTTTCTACTCATCCATATGGTTGCCGTGTCATACAGGTAAGAGCTCACCACTTTTATTGTGAAGCCTCCAGTTAGATATGTTTATGATGTTTTTTTAGTCAGTAAATTTTTACTTGTGCCAGAGAGTTTTGGAGCGCTGTTCAGATGAGCTTCAAGGTCAATGTGTTGTAGATGAGATCTTGGAATCTGCTTATGTTCTTGCTCAAAACCAGTATGGCAATTATGTCACACAGGTTGGTTTCCTTACTTTCTGCTCTGTTGCTTCCTTTATCTCGGCCACATTACTGATTTTTTGTTTGTTTCTATAATATAGTATTGTCTTTAAAATATTGTATCTGATGTTTGATTCTTGGTAAATGATGCATACATAATAGAAGTTCAATAACTTGGGAGTAAGATTTCTCAATTCTTTTGTTACACGTGTTTTTGCTTGAACTAACCTTGAGCCGCTACACATTTTTTATTCCAAAACTTGAATTTCTACAACTTTAAAGCTAAAGTGGCTCTACTTATGTCAATAGTTATACTTAAAATTGGTCAGATTTGCATCATATAAAGTTCAGTACATATGTAGTGTATCTCCATTGAATACGTAGAATAGACTGATGGTGCCATGGTATCATAAGCATTTTTTTTGGCAAAGGATTTAGGAAATGTTGGTTGTTGCAAGGATTTATCCTTTGATCCAATAGTTAGTATTGTCCTTAGTTTAGCTTAGTTGAGTGTCTTTTGTTATCATTTCTTTTCCTTTTTCTTTTTCTTTCCTAACTGGGTAGTTTTACTGCTTATATTGAATGCATTGTAAAGATGGATCACAATCTATGCAGCATGTTCTGGAAAGGGGAAAACCCTATGAAAGAAGCCAAATTATCAGCAAGTTGATTGGGAAAATTGTGCAATTGAGTCAGCATAAATATGCATCAAATGTTATTGAAAAGTGTTTAGAGCATGGTGATGTTGCTGAGCGAAAGATTATGATTGACGAAATCATTGGACAGTTGGAGGAAAATGATAACCTATTGGTAAGTCAAGCTCAAGTGTTCAAGTCAGGTTCGAATCAATTCAGATAAGTCTAAGTAAAGCAAATATATTATGTTTTTAATTTATTTGTCTTCAAGTACTTCTAAATTTGGTTACACATTTATAGCATATGTATTGGCTTTCTAATAGCTGTGTATTTCACTCTTGTCGTCCTGATATGCTGATTGATGATACTTACATGCACTTACACTTAAATTCTCTCGAAAATGATGTATTACCTCTTGCTTGTTTTATATGCTTTTGCAAAGGAATCTGATATGCTTCAGCTTTCACCTTTTTAAAGATAGCAACTCTCAATTCTTGATAACTTGAGGCACATTGTAATGAAGGTTATGTGACTGTAGAATGGTCGATATATGGATATGAACAGAAATGACCTTGCATGTCTATCAATAAAAGGTGGCCAGATTTAATTCTCAATTCAATCTGAAATGCAATAACATATCCAAGATGAACAATTGTCTGCATTATCTACACATACACACATATAAGAATATATATTGAAGGCTGTCTGTATTGAAATTCCCAAATGAGACAAGGACCATTTCCAATCAGGAAAGTTGGAATTGATTAGCAAGTTGAACCGAAGAGAATACCTATAAAATTTGGACTGAGCTGAACTGTTTCTCATTTGTAGAGATGCTCTCTGATTCCAATAGAAGCAGTGTTTTAAGTGTGGATATTGAATGTTGCATGATGTTAGTTAATTGTTGTTATCTGCTAACCAAGTCTTTTTGTCCGACTTTTATGTTCTAGCCAATGATGAAGGACCAATTTGCAAATTATGTGATCCAGAAGGTTCTTGAGACAAGCAACGAGAAGCAGCGGAAGATACTTCTGAGTCTAATAAGAGTTCATCTTGACGCTCTTAAAAAATATACCTATGGAAAACACATAGTTGTTCGATTTGAACAACTATCTGTTGAAGGTGCAGTATTTGTCCATTTCCAATCTGTGAACATTTTACAAGCATCAGTTGTTTGTTTCTTTATCTCATCTAACGAATTAAAGCAATCTGCCTATGGCAACTTGATAGTTTATTATGGCCACAACAAGATAAGATTACCTAATAGTTATACCTGGGTAGTGGATACTAATGGTCTATTTTTATCTTCTGACATGCAGATAGTCAAAAATCGGTAGCTGACGAGGCATAGAATGGACAAGGAAGACTAATCTATTCGGCTTCAAGGCTTGCTTGCGGATTACTGTATTAGCCAAAGTACTGCATTAAAGAGTTTCCGCAAGTAAGAAAACTTGAAATGAACTTTACATGGCATCTATTGGGATGCTGGTAGATGTTAAATGCTTGTTAATATATAATGGGTTAGATATCATCAAAATTGTATAGTATATGTATTGGCTGGTGTAGGTATTAGATGGAGCCTCTTTCATAGTAATATGTGTGCTTTTGGGATGACAAGAATACTACATTGATATGTAATATGATGTAAATAGTTATATATAGCTGTGCATTATGTAGTTGCTTAAAATTTGTGAAACGAGCTTGGCTCTGCAGTGCGCCAGTGCCAATGTTTTGAAACTTTTTTGCACGTAACAAATAGAAGAAGAAATGTTAGAGACGGTATCCATAAGGTTTAGAAACTCGATTGTTGATCGAAAGAGGGAAAAGAGAGAAAGAAGTGAATATGGGCGGGCACAAGGCTGATTTTTGCAATTTGCATATATCCATAGGAACCGACTTCACCCCATACCTCTGAGTCGCCACCCCATACCTGTCGTGACTTGGTTTCAAATGCTTCCCTTTGATAAGTGGTATTAGACAAGTAGTCTTTCTCATATTTCAATCAAAATATAAATCTCTCATTTTAACGAGCAAAAAAAAAAAAAAAGACTTGAATGTCATCCTCTAAAAACCGCAACTTCCTAGTCTTATCAAAAGAGCTAGAACCTCCTTGTGTCGCCAAAATTACTCTAGTGTCGCCAAGCAGTATAGTCGCATATGTCAAACGGAAGCGTGAACTAGGTTTGTATGATTTTTGGGAACGTTCGTAATCTCATACCAATAACAAAATGCGATAAACATCAGCTTAATGTGTCTCATCGATATTTTACTTTTTCACCATCACATATTCACATAACAACCGAGCGACTCGAGTTAAATTTAAAACCTATCACGCTGCTGATACAACTTGCAAGATACACATTTACACTTGGTGTATACAAAATTTTTTATTTTGCGTTTTATTGGGCATTCTTAAAAAAACAAACCATCCACGCCGCCTCATTGGATCATTCCTCTTCTAATTTGATTCCTAACTTTGACTTTCCAAACAAGAAAAATACAAAAAGGGTATAACAATTGGCGGGGATGATGAAATGGTGAGAAGAAGTTAGAAATGGTCAGCGTTTGAATGATCAGAGAGAATGAAAGAAACGATGGAGTACCGGTCGGAAATTGGAAAGCCGGTGATAGTTCTGATATGCGGGTCCTTAGTGTACTACCACTGCGCCCATCGCAACTCCAGCCTCGTCTCTCTCGTCTCCGATGTCCTCATCGTCCTCCTCTGCTCTCTCGCCATTCTCGGCCTCCTCTTCCGCCAGATGAACATCTCGTCAGTCCCTTTTCCCATCTTTGCCCTCCAATTCATTGCTTTTCTGGTTTTGCTGACTTGGGTTTTTTTAGGGAATTTAGGGATGCTTAATTGGGTACTTGTATGAATTAGGGTTTTGGGTTGGTTGGTTCTGATTCTGGTTTTAAATGCTGTCAAGAATTTTGGGTTTTGGGTTTTAGTATCATGGTAGTTGAAATGAGTGCAAAGTTTGGTATTTTTTTTTTTTTTGAGTGATGAGTTTTGGAACTGGGGTATGCCTTTTGAGGAATTTGATGGATTGAGGATTTCGAATTGCTTGGAATATGTTGATGGTTACTTTGTTGGGAGAGAGTTTGTTAGAAATTTGATAATGTGGTAGTGGTGAATGGTGTGATCTTTTGTGTTTGGTTTAACTGATTGTGGTGTTGAATAGGGTACCTGTGGATCCACTGGAGTGGCAGATTTCGCAGGACACTGCAAATAGCATTGTCGCAGGGATAGCTAATACTGTAGGAGCAGCGGAGTCTGTGTTGAGGGTTGCGGCCACAGGGCATGACAAGAGGTTGTTTTTCAAGGTAATGGTCCATGAGTTTTGTAGATTTTATTTTCGATGTTTGAGATTTTGTGGAGTCTCTGGCCCCCAGTTGTATGGCTGACAAATTCGTAGACAACTGTGAATATCAAGAAGAGTCAATACATGTGTTGAGGATTATAAAACTTGCTGAGATCAGAACATATTTTTTGAATTTGAATATTGTCGGACTTGAATATCTTCTCATTATCAGCTGTATTAGTGTTGTTATAGGAGCAGACCTTTTACTGTGTTTTGTTTGGCTTTGTTTCTGGTACTTCTCCTTCATGGAAAATCAATAATAGCATCTTTCGACCTCAATGTTGGAAGAAACGGAAATTTTGAAGTCCATTTTCTTTTTCTGTATAGCATGTCAGAAAGCTAATGCCAGGATCACTGAGGTGTGAGTTTCCATGGGGAAACCTGATCCAGTGTTTCCTTCTTTTTTACCATTCATTTAAAACACCAAAGTGATAGAATACATATATGAGAACTGCATTTAAGAACAAATTAGTGAAAAGGCACAAGAGAATAGAAAGCCAATGCTAGGATCACTAGGGAGGGTGTGAGTTTCCATTGGGCACGGGCGTCCTGTTCTGGTGTTTTTTTATATTTTTTTATTCAATAAAAACAGAGCAGGATATATGCGTCAGAACTACACTAGAAGTAGGTTTGGTGAAAGTCACAAGATAGTACAAAGCTAATGCCAGGGTCACTAGGTTTGGGGCATCTGATCCGGTGTTTCTATACTCTTTTCATTAATCAAAACACGAAGGTGTATAGAATACATGCATGAGAACTACAGTAGGATAACAAACTGTAAGTTGAGTGAGAATTCTCAAGACAATAAAAAGATATACTGGTGCTGATTTATGGGTTTGAGTGCAGAATATAGATATTTGCATATGCAGTGAGTGCAGAAAGACCCTCACAATTCCTGATATGATTTGTTAGATATTATCTGTTTTGTTGGATGCTCACTGATATTCCTTATCCTTATTGTGATAGCCTGCTTTCTGAGCATATTTATTATTGTATATGTAGTTTTTCAGGCAGCTAACCACGTCATTATCATGCATATCTTCTCCAGGTAGTGGTTAGTCTTTACGTGCTATCAGCTTTGGGACGGTTGGTTTCAGGTCTTACAGTTGCCTATGCTGGTATGTTAGGCACATGAATCTACTACCTTATTTCTAGCTGGGTCTGGTCTTTTAAGCTAAAGCTAGTGACAGTGTGAAAATCTTTAATCAAATTCAGTAGCATATGTATACTGTCTAGTTCTTCTCTTGTTTTTATTGTGTATGAAAGTCTCATACTCATCAAAGAGGGCTTGTTACTTGCATCTTTCGTGAAGTTAAGCTTTTGTCTTGACATGCTTTGTTTATCTTTGCTAGAAATATCAGATATATCTTTCTTAGAATCATTTTTCTCCTGAAACAGGATTATGCTTATTTTGCATTTATATGTTTGCGGAGAGCAGTCCGTCTATCAGTTCATGTTTGTCTCGTTTTCTGGGGAGAAACAATGGCCTTACAGCGGAAGATACAGAAGAGCAGGAAGACACTATGTAGGCTTTCTCGTAATCACCGTATTGTATACTCTTTGTATATTTTTGTGCGGCTGTAATTTTAGCTCCTGTAGTTACCTATTGAAATATACATTATTTTTGGTAGAATGGACAATTTAACACTACTAAGAATTGAATAAATGGATCTAGTGTCCAATAACATTTTCAGTAAGAGATAGTTCAAAGCTTTCGATGCAAACCAATGCCAATCTTCATTGGAATGAAATTTTTCTTTGCAAAAAGTACCGACTGGAAATGAAGAATGAAGTTAAATTTCTCAAAACTAGTGCAACCCAGATATGATGGTATGAATTCCTTTCACTATTATTCGAAGACATAACACTAAAATTCAAAAAGAAAAGCTTCATTCAAGATCTTTAACTGTTGAATGTGCTAAGAGTATCATTGGTGAGATAACAAACACAAGTTAAAGAACAACACCAACCTTAAAACAAACAAGAGAAATATGAAAGAGATCAAAACTTGGCATTGAATACAGCTCTATATTCAAGAAGACTCGTACAACCAATCAAAGAATTACTATACATTCAACTTTACAATTCCACAACACAATCAGAACAATGACATTACACTACTGCACCCACCAGAGGAATTGCAGCTGGTTCTTGGCACACTCGTCTTCTTGGAACCAATTGATCACGAGAGACTGTCCAAATTGGCAAACTGTTGCACACAAAAGGGTGCTTCAAAAGCATCTCAGCCGTGTACCTCTCCAAAGGGTTCAATATGAAGCACTTCCCCAAGAAATCCTTTGCCTCGTTGCTTAGCCTTTCCGGGATGACCGGAGCATCAATCCGAACCCCGCAGCCCTCTTTACAGTTAGTGCTCACATCCCAGTACTCCATCCCTGTCAAGGTCTGCAGAACAGTGCAGCCTAATGCCCAAATATCTGCCGGAGGCTCCTGAACGTTGTCAAGTGACACTTCTGGAGACATATACAATTCAGTGCCATTTATATAATCAGAACGCTTCATCAGATTGTACTTGTCAGCCTTCTTTGCCAGCCCTAGATCCCCGATCTTCGCCACGTAAGAACCAAACCCGGTATCGTCAGGACCTTCACGCACTAGCAACACATTGGCAGGCTTAATGTCACAGTGAACAAAACCCTTGCCATGCATGTACTTGAGGCCCTTCAAGAGTGACTGCGTATACCTCCTTACGTGTGCCTCATGCAGCCCCAAGTTCTTGAGTTTCTGAATCCAATCCTCTAGGGTTCCTCTTTGTGCAAACTCTAGTAGAACGTTGAACAACTCCTCTTCACCTTCAAGATCTTTAGTCACGTCGCTGCCGTAAGTGTCGATGATAAACGGGCAGTTCTTGAACTTCTTGAGAAGTCGACTTTCTTTAACCAAGTCGGCAGATTCCGAGAGCCTCGCCGACTTCACGGCCATAACCGGCGGCATTTTGGAACCTGGTTTCGCCGGACAAGCCAAGAAAACTGTCCCGAATTGTCCTGCGCCGAGGAAGCGTTGCCGGACCCATCTTTTGGCGTTGCCGAAATCTGGCCCTTCTGCATAAATTCTTTTTCTCTTCTTCTCCAATATCTCCATTGTGGAATTTGCAAAATGAGGATTTTCTTGGTCGAATTCTTATAGTTAGACCTTCTCCCCAAGTCCCAACGCTGAATGGATTATATTCCTAGTTATAAAGGGACTCATATATACCTTAATTAGGTATACGTGACTCTTACGCTAACAAAAGAACCAAAAAGAAATGGCACCGCCTTTCCTCCTTTCAAACACTACGGGGTTTCTACTTTCCTTGCCTTCTCATGATGTTTCAAACACGAACAACCATGCATATAGAATTTCCTTTCCTATCAAAAAAAAAACCATGCATATAGAATTTTTTATTTTACTTGTCAAATAGTGTCAAATGGTCCATTCATTAAAGCAAACATTCATTAGAAGATGGAAATAACTCCATTAAGCTTCAAGTCAATGACAACTGAAAATGGTCAATGCATGAGCAAAATAACCTATCGCACCCAAAAAATAATTAAACTCTCAACGGTTCAAGGGCTAAGAGCACATTGTGTACATTTCATTGTATTGGTAGAGAGAAAAATTACTCTAGGATTTGGTAGGGATGTTAATTGTCTATCTAGATATGATGACAACTTGCAAATATCTTCGCATGATGTTCAAACACGTACAAGCATGCATATGGAGTTTTTTTTTTCAATGAAGCATGCATATGGAGTTGCCCTTTTTTTCATTTGTAATTTTTTCTATTTGATTTATGATCGTGTTTGTTCTATCCGTTAGATCCTGCATTTTTTTTTCTGTCAACGAATAATTTGTCCAATTCTGAGGTATAGTTTCAATGGACGATGGTATAGTTTCAACGGACGATTCATGAATCATCAGATTACTTATTATCAAATCTTTTTTAGTTTTACTCAATTCATATACTTTTCTTTTCTCAATCCAAATAATAATAATAGAATTTGATTTATTTTTGAGAGTTCTTTTTATTCTTTTAAAAATAGAATCCTTTTAATGACCCATTTTTTATTCTTTTGAAACTTCATAATAGATTTATGAGAATTAAAATGTAACATTAAATGACAATGGATTGACATGTAGAAGCATACAATGTTTTTGGAGCTGATATATTGGATATAATTTTATCATTCCTGATTCTGTTTAGAGTAAATGACCATTTACTATTAATTTAACATCCTTTTAGCCAATTCCAATGAAATCTATTCAGCAACTCAATTCCAATGAATTCTAACAAAAAGACATCAATACCCTCACCCTAATTTAACTCTCTTTCTCCTCTTTTTTCCCGATCATTAACTCTCTCTCTCTCAGAAAACTCTCCCACTCTCTTTCCTCTCTCAAACGTGAATCTGATTCCTCTCTCCGGCGAAACACCGACGACATGAAGCACTGGCGAAGCACCGCACCGGTGACGGAGATTTGGTGCCTCCACCGCACCACACCAGATCTCCTCCGCCTGCGACACCGTCTGATCCTTCCTCCACTGCACCACATCTCCTCCGCCTGCGACGCCGCACCAGATCAGATCTCCTTCCCTGGCGATCAAGTCCGCCTCGTTCTACCACGTACAAGACCGGCGTCAAATGGCACAAGCTTCGGACGTTCGACCTCGCTTCATCATGCTTCGAGAGAGCCACCGATCTGCTCTCGAAGATCGGAATCGACACAATCTCCGACGCCGGCAAGAAGAAGCTGTTTCTGGATTTAAGCATCGGGAGGTCAAAAACCGCCTGGGAGGTATCGGACCGGAATCTCGCGGTGGCGCTACTAAACTGGGCCAAGAGCAGAGACGGCGAAGGGAGTGTTCTTAGGGCAACGGTGCCAAGTCAGCGCAAGCGCAACGGTAAGGGTTTCTCACAGGGTTCTTGGGGAGAGTTGCAGTGAGGGATCAAAAGTGAGGGCTAAGGTGGTTTCGGCGCTTGTATCTGATGACAGAGTGGTGGCGGTGAAAATATTGTTTTGCAAGTTTACTAAGTAAACTTTTAGTTTATCGAATCTAAATTGTTCTTCCTCTGTTTTAGTATGTATTATGGCCTTGAAAATACTGTTTTGCAAGTTTACTACCCCCAGTAAAAGTTTACTAGGGGTAGTAAATTTTATTTTTTGCATCTAAGTTGATTTTTCTCCGTTTTAATGTGTACTTATGGCCTTGGAGATATTGTTTTGCAAGCTTACTACCCCCAGTATAAGTTTACTGGGGGCAATAAACTTTATTTTTTCGCATCTAGGTTGTTATTCCTTTGTTTTAGTGTGTATTATGGCATTGAAAATATTTTTTTGCAAGTTTACTACCCTTAATAAAAGTTTACTAGGGGTAGTAAACTTTAGTTTTTCGAATCTAAATTGTTCTTCCTCTGTTTTAGTGTGTATTATGGTCTTGAAAATACTGTTTTGCAAGTTTACTACCCCCAGTAAAAGTTTACTAGGGGTAGTAAATTTTATTTTTTCGCATCTAAGTTGATTTTTCTCCGTTTGAATGTGTACTTATAGCCTTGGAGATATTATTTTGCAAGATTACTACCCCCAGTAAGATGTTTACTAGGGGTGGTAAACTTTATTTATTTGCATATATGTTGATTTTTTCTCTCCTTTAAAGTATATAATGGTCATAGGAAACTGTATTGCAAGTTTACTACCCCAGCAGAAGTTTACTAGGGGTAGTAAACTTTATTTTTCTGCATCTAAGTTGATTTTTCACTGTTTTAAGGTGTATAATGGTCATGGAGAAACTTTATTTTGAGTTTACTACCCCCAGTAAAAGTTTACTAGGAGTAGTAAACTTTATTTTTCATACTTGGGTTAAGATCACGTAAATTCCGATGACATTTAAAAAAATCCAGTGAGATTTCCGGAAAATTCCGGCCACCGGATGCCGGCAATTTTCCGGCCGTGGGAAATTTTGGTCACCGGAGGCCGGAGTTCGGAGTCCGGCGACCGGAATGCGGCCGCCGGTGACTGACGCTGGAGCCTGGTGTGCTTCCGGCAAAGTCTTCCCTCCAACTTTTTCACTTTAAGTAAAAGCTAAGGGTAAAAAAGTCTTTAAAAATATAATTTTATTATATTTTAATAAAGATTTGTGTATTTGGGCTTAAAATAAGTATTTTGTATTCAAATGGGCTAATAAAAAAGATTATTATTGAAATGGGGTTTGACTTTTTCTATTTTGTGCAAATGATCTTTTCCC
>NC_020496.1:25871800-25906714 GCF_000184155.1 Fragaria vesca subsp. vesca | reverse complement strand
ATTTTTATTTTTTTTTTTTTTTTTTTTTTTTTTTTTATAAAAATGATATGTATATCACTTAAACAATGACCAAAAGACACGCACCATGACCTGTTTCAATAACTGGAAAATGAGAATGGATTGACAAGGTTGGGTAAAATGAGAATTAAACTTTGGCACCACCGAAAACACGCCATATGGTTTGTAGATTGTCAAGTAGGATTCATTGTCTTCTTCTTGGATTAGTACAACTATCAGAAAACAATACCCTTAAGAGATTCCATCAAAGAATTAATGCATAAGAATTACAGAAGCAAAACGTTTAAACTTTTGGATGAAGAATTGAAAATCTGTAAATCATCAGTGCACAGTAATCTTATGCGTTACATGATTGGAGCTCAACTGAGGTCAAAACTAGGGCATATTAGTCTTGAAAGCAAAGGGAAACCAGCCCACAACAGATACTATTCTCTTCTAAGCTCCAGACTCAACAGGGGCAAGATTTCATTCTTAGGCATGCTTAAAATGGCCTTGATTTCCTCCCCATCTGGATTACACTACAAAAGATGTGAAATAAGCATAAATTTGAAAGTATGAAGTAAGAGCTTGTTATAACTTATAAGGGATGATGTCTCTGAACAAGCAATATGTCTTTCCACGCTTCATAAAACATCCAGGTGATGCCAGACGAAGGCATGACCTTTAAACAGCTTGCACCCCAGCCTCTGTATAGTCCCAATAAACCTTCCTCGCGTATCACTTCTGACAGTGCAGCCGCCATATGGGGCGGGCACTTACCCTGCATAGCTCCAACCATGAGCCGTTTCCTGGCCACCTCCAATGGAAAGCTGATTGTGCTGGCTGTAAAACCTGGACAAATCGAGTGAAAAGTGAAACTATTAGATGAATTGTCCGAAAAAAATAGTGCCAGTGCATTATCTGAAGATTCTGGAAAAAAAAAAAAAAAAGAAAAAAAAAGAAGAACTCTTAGTTCATTTCTCAACCATGAGGTTTTCCAACTCACAAGAGGGAACATATTAGAATAATATATAAGTGCAAGCTTTATTAGAAGCATGGGGCAATCATATGCTAATCAAAAACCATGGCTGTGAACCAACCAAACAATAAAAGGATACTATTGAAAAATATAAAAACAATTTCGATGTCCAATATCCTTTTAACAAAGAAAAATATATAATAAAGTTTCTGATATTACCATCATTGTCCTAATATATTTAGACCCACCCAGCGTCTTATGGTATCCTATAATACTACCTACGCTGCTATCAATTACAAATGATTGTATCTGATCTTTATTTGAACAATCTGCTCTGCAGGATGCATGATTTCTAAGATCTGATAAACAGAAAGTCATATCCATTCCCCCCCCAAAAAAAAAGTCATATCCATCTTATTATCATAGATAAAATTACCACAAGATTGAAAGAAAATGTTCCAATGTACTTCATGACTTGAAACATGGTTAGATTCCTTAACAAACAGACTCTGAAATAGGAGTTACGACCCAATAGCTTGCCCGAAAACTAATAAATGATCATAGCATATCTCTATTTGAACAATCTTCTCTCAAGTATGCATGATTTATAAATGTGATAAACAGAAGTCATCTTATCCAGCTATCCCACATAAGATTAAAACAAGCCTGAATAAAAATGCTTCAATATCCTTGATGACTTGAACATGTTTAGTTTCTTTAACAAACACTCTGACCTAAGAGCCATGACCCATAACTTGCCCGAAAACAAATAAGACCCCAAAGAAAATTCGAATAAAAGAAGAGGAAACAATTTATATTCTATATGCAAAATAGATTGCACAACCAAGGCGAAGTTTCTCACCTGCAAGAGCTCCAACCAGTAACATCTCTGGACGGCTTAGAGACTCTTTTTTCTTTGTTAGGCAGTATGATTTCTTGATTTTCTCATACATGAAATAATAGCATGTACTGTAGGGAAGCATCCCAATCAGTGTAGGTGAAAGACCCGAATAGCATGAACCAATACCACCTTCCTTGTAAATCTTACAGATTGCAACACCTATACTAGGATATGCCTCAGGACAGACAGTAAGCCGATCCTGTTATGATAAATAAGAAAGAAAATTACAACAGTAATGAGTTTACAATTCAACACTGAGATCATTGCAAAAAATGAAATGAAGAACAAATAAGTAAACACAGAATATATCCCACGAGAACAAACAGAAAGCACATGACAGTGAAACAAAGAAGAAGACACGACAAAGGACATAATCATTAGACATGCATTTGGAGTAGCAGAAAGGAACGAAGTTAATTTATAAGATTGGGACGAAATGTATTTCCTGGTATCCTCTTAAAGTGTTATCATGTAAATTATCATGAAAGTACCTTTAAAACTTCAAGGGGATGACACACAAGTGTGCTAGCAATTCCAGCAGCAGCACCAGCCACAGCAACAGGAGAAATCCAGGAGATAGAGAAGTCCAAGCTTACAGGGCCAATTTGCACCTTTGGGCCTTCAGTCTGCTTCCACTTCTCTTGTGCCGACGTCATTGCTCGTTTAACAAACTCAAACGTTCCAAACTCAATTGCCTGGGTAGGAACTATGCGGATCATATTGACTGCATTTCCAGCCCATAGTCCTTGCCAACCCTGCTTCTCAATGACCTCTAAGAAACTGCCCGAGATGTTTCTAGATCCAACACCAACTATCATTCTAGTCCTGCACATATCAAGTATATAGAACAAGAGTCACACATAGCAAAGGTAATCTGTAAAACAGTACATATTACAGAAGTGGGCATGTGTTAGATAA
Source organism: Fragaria vesca subsp. vesca (assembly GCF_000184155.1). NCBI lineage: Eukaryota > Viridiplantae > Streptophyta > Magnoliopsida > Rosales > Rosaceae > Fragaria > Fragaria vesca. The sequence goes on along the minus strand of NC_020496.1, from coordinate 25,903,919 downwards.
ATGGGTACTAATGAGTTTGGGTTGTGTTCGGTATCAATGAGTACAAAAATAAATGGTACTATGCAGCACCATTTTTGGTTTTCAGCCTCCTTAACTGGTGTTAGTGAGTACTCCATTTTGGTGTCTCAAGATAACACCTCTTTCTCTATCCACTCAGAAACATCATTGTCCTAAAACTCTCAGCGCTTTTGGCCCTCAATCTGTTTGCTTTATCTCACCTTTAATCGAGTTACCAAGGCAATTGTGGATTTTGCTTGTCCTGGGTTGTTCATATTATGGATTTTGTTTCTTAGTCCTACAGTCCCATCTCACTAAACACAGTTCAGTCTAGTACTTCTTTAGCCTACTGACAGGAAACCCGGAAACCTTAGACTAAGGAGTTCCACAATTAACCGAGTACTAAACAACCCCTTAAGTCAGTAATGTTGAACAAAACAACTAATAAACAATCACAGTCTCCCTTCTCCGAAGCTCCTAGATGAGACAGACAGCATTATTAACAGCTCAGTTAAGGAGCCCATTGGAGATTCTGTTACAAAACCAATTATAAGGAAACCTTGGAATATCCTTCAAGTTCTAAATTGTTATTCTAGATTGAGTTGGCCAGAATGAAAGCGTTAACCAAATCATGAGCTGAGTTGGTTAATCAGAGAATTCTTTCTGACTTAGAACATCCATAAAAAGAAACTTACAATCCCATTATGTCACTAAGAAAGACATGACAAACTGACAATTACTTTGATTTATTATATGATAACAAACATAACTCTGATCTTCAGATGATATGACATTTCATTCATCCTCTCAGAAACATACGATCTGCAATTTATACGCAATTACCAGACTACAATGAGTCTCCATATGACGGATGCTTTTCTGTGGAAATCCCTAAAAATGTATGTGATTGTGGAAAGATGTTCAACTGAAATTCAAGTATTCAACTTCTCCCAAAATGGAACAAATAATTGTAAGAAAATAATCAAATTTGGAAGACTATCTATGGTCAAGATGTTGTTTGCAGTTGATACAGGGTAAATCTGCAATCCTAACATAAACTTGAGCACTGTTAACTTGTCATCCATGCCGATCAATAGAATGCAATCAATAACTTAAAACAAGTCAATCACATTTTTCAAAACCTTGCTTACAACAATTGAGATAGATTTGGATTGACTTGTGTAACCAAGACAAGTAAACTAGACTGATCAACAAAAAAATGGTACGAAGCCATAATGCAGAATCAATTACCAACATCATTTGGGCTTACATTGTTAACCACAACAAACTCTATATATCTAATAGTTACCGCAGTCCATAAAATGTTTCAACTATTGAATGAGCGTAAGAAATTGCATTTGCCATTGTTTATAGGTTCTTATGCACCTCTTTTCACCTACTCAAGTTACCATGGAAATCCAATATACTTCATAAATAGCATAACAAATACAGAAACTAATGCAACAGCCTTACCTGATGGTCTCAAGCGGCGCAAGAACAGCTTTGGTCATCGCCCCTGCTAAAGCCCCACTAAGGAACTCTCCAACTTCTCTCGTCCTCAAGAATCCCTAAACCACATAAAGGCACAAGCTTTATTATTCCGGCAACAAAGATAGAATGAGCAGTTTATCTTCTCCTTAGTCCTCCAATTTCCCAGAAATCCAAACAGCAATTGACTATAAAGAACACTACTTTTATATCATGCCTCATTTCAGAAACCCAGAGGGAAACAGAGATCAAAAGCAAAGCTATATCTAATCCATTTCTCAAAAACCAACATGAACAATTAAACAACAAGGTGAAAAAGATTGGGGATTTTGGAATACATACTCTGATGGGTTGGGTGAGGTCAGGAAACTGGAAGTGAAGCTGAAATGGTGATGGGTGGGGATCCTTATCAAGCTCAAGGTCTTTTGGAATAATGGCCACAGTGGAGTACATGTCCCCAAATACCCCATTGTACTTCTTCTCCTTCTTCATAGACTGTGACTCAAATGCCATGCTTTTCCTGGTTAGTATCATATAAACTCAAAAGAGCAGATATTTAATAATCAAATTCAAGAGGAATATGCAGCACTTTGTATCCTTATATTCTGTATGGCATTTATATATAAAAAAGCTGAGTATCTTAAGTAGAGAGAAAAAGGGTGTGGAATTGACATGCCTGAGAGAGGGAGAGGGAGTGGGGTTTTGGGGACATTGATTTTGAGAGAGATATTTAGGGCGGGTTTTGGCGTTTTCCTGCCCTTCAGTTTTGACCCTTCTTCTTCAATGAGTTTTGAAACGTTTTTGTTGTGTGTGCTCCTCCTCTTTCTTCTGCTTCTCCTTCTTCTTCTTCTTCTTCTTCTGCCTAGGGTTGAGTTGGGTCGAGTCTTTGGGTTTGGTTCGGTTACCACCTCTCCCCACTTGGCCTCGGTTCAGTCCTCGAGAGACCCACCACAGGAATAGAGGGAAAGTGTGGTGTCCTGAAAAAAAAATAAAAAATAAAAAAAATAAAAAATAGAGTTCATCGACTTTTGGCTCCGTGGTAAAATATGCTGATTTTAATTGACGATATTTTACTCTTTATTATTATTATTCAATGTAAGTAGTAGGTTTAGGAATCTGAACGAAAAAGATCCCGACTGATCTTTTAGGGAAACGGTTGTTACAGGGGTTTACAGTTGTAATTTATTTTCTTTCAGTCGGAAAAAAAAAAATCGATCTTGATCGTCCTATTTGGAAACTAATCTGGTTGAGATGAGCATGACTGAATCCTGAATGGTACTGATACTGAGAAGTAACAAACATGTGGGGTTTGGTATGGATCAAATACATACCAATGTGCCGACTCGTTCCGATTCATAAATTCGTATATATCTAAAAATCGAAAACTCAACTCAAATCCTAAAACACCCGAGGGCCTCTCAATTTCATATCCTCCTATTGAAATCGAATCCCTCCATCATCGATCCAAGCCTGTAATCATCATTGAATCCTCTTACAGACTCGCAAGGATTCGAAGTTTCAAGCCCTCTCGCCTCTTACAGTCATTTATCAGATTCACTTAATCTTGGTCCCTTTGTTTAGTTGTTGTGCCGATGATTGTATAACAAGGAGCTGCCTTGATGTCTTTATGATTTTGACTATGTCTTAAACCTCATCATTTTGTTACTCGTCATTTTGTTACTCGTGTACTTTTATAGCTGTTAGGTTGTGCTCGTATGATGACTTTGTTTTGTTAAATGGAGGTCTTCATTTGGAGGTTTAGTGTGCACTTGTATGGTTTCTTTAGCCTTTTAGGTCCTTGTTAATTTACATATCTACAAAGTTATGGTTATGGAAATGCTTGCATAAACGACAAAAATGAAGTGCAATCTAGATGCCTTATTGGTCTTGAAATTGTCCTGAACCGATCAGGATTAGGACGGTTTGGTACCAGTGTTGAAAATTTGACATCCCAAATCGACCTGAACCCAAATTTAACATTGTTATCGGGATCGAGATAGCTTGGTCCGCACTGTCCCGAACCGATCTCAAGCCTACAACATACCAAAGATGGTTAGCTTGTTCCTATTGTTTGTGCACCACCTTATGAGCTTGACATGTGAGCAAACCTTGCAGTTTTGACAACGCTCAAGTTTTGGTCCAGTTGACTCACTATACCATATGTCTTAGTGGTCGCTATACTAAAATTTGGTTCACATATTAAATTATCGCACCATTTTAGTGTAAAAGTTATAACCGTGTGAAAACAAACACATTTCTCGTCAATTATTCGTGTAATGAAACAATATATCTTTCTCTATCTCAGTAATATGAATCCCAAAAATAACTTTTTACTTGACGGTTGAAATACTGATGGTCATGAGAGTTTAACTCTGAAAGTTATTCACTAGACTAAATGATCTTGATGACCATTTGTTGTTTTTTGTTTTTCTTTTAAAAATTCAAAAACAAAATCCATCAAGGTGAACAAGGTTAGGGTCACCAAATCGACTCATAGAACCAATCACCTCTAAACAAGTAAACCTAAAACGACTACGAAAGTATGAAAACCCCAAAGGACCAAATAACCTCGTTGCACCATCTTCAGTGTACAACTACGACTTGTGTATAAATACGCTTACCTATATGATGTGTTTCAAATACGTACAAAATCCGTATCTACTAACGAAAGGTGGTACTTTCGTAATATCCGCATCTTCTGAGACACAACATCGCAAATGAAAAAAGAGAAAAAATGAAGGTCGTCATACAAAAGTCGCCGTTCACGTCTTTCAACGCAGCGGCAAAATGACCCAAAAGCCCTCACCGTAGCTCCCATCCCTTTGTTTCCCCCACTTTCCCTCTAATAAAACCCACCCTTTTTCTCTCTCTCACACACTAAGCGCGCGCTCTCTTTTCTCTCTCTCAATGATCTTCGTCTCCGCCAAAAACCCTAAAAATCAGTGACGGAAAATCAGAGACGGAGGCGCAACGGTTTAGAATCAACGGCGATGAAGCGGAGCACGAGATCAGAGCTATTGGAGCGGTGGAGATGCATTGAGGAAGAAGCCGACGAAGACGACGATCGGATTGAGCCTTCTAAGCGTCACCGTCTTCACAAGAGCAAAGAGCAATGGTACTCTCTTTCACTTCTTCATTTCAATTCGGATTATCAGAGCTAGTTTCCTTGATTCTTTAGTTGTTCAATTTCATAATCTTGGCGTTTGAAATCCAAGAGACCAGTTGTGAAATGCTATTCAATTCAAGTCAAGTATGATTGTTGCTTATTTGATTGAGTTGTTAGTAGTGATCAACTTGTGTAGGTAAGTATAATGGCAGCAATGCCGAATTTGATTCGGAGTTTAGGTGGAATTAAGTTGAGTAACGGTGATTGCAAATTTGATTGGGAGTTTGGGAATTGGAATCATGTGAATAGGTGAAAATAGACAAGTTGTGTGAATTTGATTGGGATTTGTTGTTTTCAGTTTGCTGGATGTATGCATTTCTGTTTCTTATATGTTTATGGAAGACGATACTTTTCTGTGTGATTGTAGAGGAGCGTAAGAAAGAGAAGGTGTTAGCATGACTGCATCTGTTGATGATTCACATATATTTTTTTTTTTCTTCAGTTGTATGATTATGGTTGGTTTTGGTTTTATCATTTCTTGGGTGAGCTTTGTCATCTGACCAAGAAAGTCTTATTCAAAAAGCCTCTTTCACAATTCAAGTTTCTTTTCAATACACCCTAAGTTGTCAAAAGGATTGGAACCTTACAGTTACTATGACAGAAGTCAAGCAGTCATCTGTCCTTTTTGCTCCACAGTATTGAAACATGAGAAACGTAAGTGCATAAGTACATGTAATAAATAATTAAGCGAGGCCCCAAAATACCACATTACCAAATTTTATTCTAATCTTTTTTTGTTAGCCTGTGTGCATGCATTCCCTTTAATTTTTGGCTTCTGTCCTTCTATTGCGTTCTCTTGCTGATCCTTTTTTCATTTTTTTTTCATTAGTTGTCTTTGGCTTCTGTGTATCTGTGTATTGTAACATTTAGTCACTGTTTTATTGTGACAGGTTTGCAGATACATTTAATTTCTTGATCTGTTTGCCAAAAGAAAATCATATTTGGTGTGGGTCATGGGATTTAATGGGGCCTCTTCTGGAGACGTTTTACAACTATTTTAATGATGAGCATAGTGATTCTCCTCTTAGACAACTATGGAGGAGAATCTCCGAAGAAATGCGGCAATGTATCCAATGCATTTCCCAGCACTATCAAGCACAAGAAATGTATAGCACTGAATATGAGTTGAGTTCTATTGGCCCCCTTCTGGATGTTTTGCGAAGGCTTGATGAGGAGAGGGTGACACAACACTTAATAGAGATGAATACTACATTAGCTCGAAAGGAATATGATCCTGCCCGTGATAATGCTGAAGTTGTTAGTGTCATGTATGAGGTAGATGCTCTCTTTAATTATCTTATGTACTTCTTTATCTTGAATACAGTTAGCCTCGTATTGATGATTGAATGTTATTCATACCAGTTGAAACATATTTTAATTACATAATTCAATGCTTATTAGAAAGTGTTATGAAATAATTGGAAGGTCACTGCAAATGTGTAATTTCATGTCACAAGTCATACTAATGCCAGGGAGGATCTTTTTCTGGTTACGTAGAAGAAGGTATTGAAGCTCTTTGTTACATCAAGGACTAGTATGCAGGCTCTTCAAATTTCAAATTGGACACGTGTTCTCACTTCGGTTATTTTTGTTACTTCCATACAAACTCTTGTTAGAGTCACTTTACATGGTCTTGGAAAACACTTTTTATTCGCTGCTCCTTTTTGACATGCGATGGTAGATTCAGAATATATGCAAGAATGATTTTAATTTGACCCTAAAATCTAAAGGACGACTGGAGTATCTAAGTGTCTGAGGGTGCCTGGCTGTTGGAACTTTCTTTTTCTTTCTCTCCCTAGTAGATTGTGGTTCTGCTCTATTAGGATGTTAAAGTTTGAATAAGCTTAATATGCCCATTTATAGTTTTTAGGGTTTGTTTATATTGTATTCTTGTTTGTTTGGGTATGTATAAGATAAATTTGTTTTATTTTTCCTTGTGGAAGCCAGCTTGATTGACAGAGCTTAGGTAGCCGGACTGCCCAGATACAATAGGGCCAAGTACAATAATTTTGAAGTGTGCATAATTGATTGATTTTGTTTTAAGTTTCTTTCTTAGAAAATAATTTGTTGATAGATATATTTGTGGTCCCATTTCAATTAATCACTGAATGAATTTATATCGAATTATTAATGTTCCTTAAGTTTTAGTCAACTTTGATTTGATCCATTCTTGTCTACTGGTTTCACAGGTTTTAATGTTCCCTGTACTGTTGGATGATGGATCCCTATTCCTTGAATTTGAAAGATTTATCGAAGCAGTTGATAATATGCATGAACTGGCCTTGGCCGGACAGCAGCAGTTTCCGGTATTTAGTTGGTAGTTGTATTTCCATGTGTTCATGAACATTCATTCTATCATAAAAAAGACTGTTCCCTTTTAACTTATGAAGTGAGCTTTTCTCTGTCAGGGTGTTTATGCATTATTTTTTTTCAAAAGAAGAGTGCGTTCTGTTGGTCATCGTTTAGCTGGTTCTATGGGCAAACTGAGGTACTGTTCATTGATGTTTGTTTTTATTTTTTACTTTGTCTCATGCCTGTAGTGGGAAACGGGGCAGCGGACCTATTCAGATTGTAGTTTTTGAGCAGATTAATGGTAGCTGCCTCCCAATCACTCCCATCACACTTTCTGTGCTGACACCTGATACTGTTTCTGCTACTTATACTAATATCACTATCGCATTCAAAATTGCTTTGACAAGATTTGGGCTTTTTCTCTGAGATGTTGCATCTTTGCTGTGCCGGTTATTGTGTTTCGGATATGCTTTGAACTTCATATGTAACCAATACTTCCGTTTATCTTTTTTGTTTATAATTTTTTTCTGCCTTCTCTTTTGCATAACCTACCACTATTTTTATCTTGAATTGTCGTTCTGGTGGTGCCTTTATTTATTTTATTCTTTTATACACAGGAAATCAGTAGACTTAGAACCCTTGCAGCCTTTGCTTAAGAAATTCATTGGCTTGTTGGAAACAGAAGTGTTACCTTCAACTGAGAAAACTACAAGGCCCAGAGTGCAGCTGGACCGCACATCCATATGGATAGGAATCAAAACTTTGTAAGAAATTTGGGTCAAATTCATTTATCATCAACTATTTCTTCTTCTTTTTTTTTATTTTATTGCTAAAGACTTCTCTTTAACCTTTTTGTTTTTAAATTCTTTTTATGAAGGCTTGGGTTCTTAGAACCTCCAGCTTTTGAAGAAGGGATATTAGAGCGGTATCCCATTTTCCTTGATATTGTCCTCAACCATATTGGTGGTGATTCATCAGAGTTCTCTCATGCAGTTGCTTGCTTGAGAAAAATCTTTGAAATGCTCGGTCAGTATCTCTTTTAAACTTTCCAATCATGTGGTGAAATTCTGTTCAATCCTGCTCAGACCTTTTGTGTTTATCCTTGTGTCTTGGTTTAAGGGTGTAAGGTCTGGTTGAGGTCTACATTGGATCCTGGTGTGATGCGCGATACTCTACTGGGTCAGTGTTTCCATACTCGAAACGAGAAAAGCCATAAGGATATATTTGATCTTTTCCAGCCTTTTCTGCAGGCATGTCTGTAATTTATTCTGCAATTATAAACTATTTGTCCATATATATTTTTGGCAAGCCACTAGTAGTTGTTTGGACTTTGCTGATACACAGGACTGTAATTTATGTAGTCTCTTGAAGCTTTGCAAGATGGCGAACATGAAAAGCAGCGTAGGCATTTTCTGTATTTTCTCCTCCATCAGGTGCCTGTGAGCAGTAACTTCAGTGTCTTGACAAGACAAAGGGCATGCCAGGTTCTTATCTCTTCCTCTGGATTGTCACAAATGTGGAATCTTGTGCATATATATATCACATAAGACACACCTTCCTTAATTACAAGACAATTCTAATGATTTTATACTGTATTCCCAGATATCCCTTCTTATTGTACATCGAGGTTACACTATGAACCCACCATGTCCTCCTTTTGAATGTGCACATATGTGGTACGTGATTCATCTATGATTTATCTTCTTTGGTATGAGATTTAGTGATTTACTATGATTGATGTTTTATTATTATGGAGGCCATAACTGAGACTAAACAGATGACAAAATGTTTATTGTCTTTGCACTTTCAAATATCTTTTCCAAAACATTGTTTGCAATTACAGCACTGGAGTATTGTTGAAAAATGTTAGTTGTGCATCATGGGCATAAATTTCTTCCTACTGTAGGGATGGCTCCTTTTTGGTATTTTTCAAATTGATACACAGCTATAAGTTACTTTCTTTGTAACTGACAAAAAAAATTATGATAGAATGAATAGGGGAAACATTTCCATAAAGCAATTTTCGTCTGGGGTTGAGTGTTCCAAAGAAATATAGTTAATGAGCATATTGGCAATAAGTTATTGACACAAATTTTCTGTACCAATGCTCTCTCGCTCTCTTTATTATTATTATTATTATTATTATTATTATTTTTCAAAAAAGAGTGGGAATACATATGTCCTTCAAAATGCTCTTCAATTGTTTTTGCGTGATTTTCTAGCATGAATTTTCCTTTTCGAGGGAATGAAGAGAATTTATAAGCATGTTTAGCATTACATGCATAGGTTGCTGTAAGGGTTGATTTAACAAGGTTCTACATACTGTTGCCTGATTATTCTGTTTGTATTTGACAGGGGCCCTTCTCTTGTGTCATCTATGAAAGATTCTTCGCTTCACAGCTCTCTAAGACAGCCTGCCTTTGATCTAATACAGACCATCATAGTGTCTGATGCTGCTGCATTAATAAGTTCAGTTCTGAATGCGCACCCACCCCTGAGTTCTGAGAAAAACTTATCTTTTCAGTTGAATGATGAAGATGAAGACGGGCTTCCATTTTCACTGGATAATGAAGAGAAGGATACTAGTTCTTGGAGTGAATTTAGCTTACAGAGCAAAATTGCATCTGGGGAACATAGAGAGTGGATGTGCATTCCCATGCTGTGGATTGATGTTCTTGTTGACACCAATCTCTCAGTTTTTCCAATATCATTTTCCAAGGCTGTTTTCTGGGCACGTTCTCATTTTTCTATGGTAGAACCACAGACTAGTGCAGAAATGGCTCTTCCAGTTAGGACCTGGCTTTCAACCTGTGCTACAGAAATATCTCCAACCTTCGGGTGGAAGGTTCCTACTGGTTCTGACGATGGTGGAGAAGGGAAGGAGTCAAAAAACTCGATCAAAGTTTCAACAATGCATCTTCCTTTAGTTCGAACCTTTAATAGGTTTGTTTTTTTGTTGAATCAGTTTTACATTTATGTCCTTTTGGTATATACATGCTGTTGCATCTCTTAGTTGACTTTGGGCTTAAGTGAGCCTTCTATAACACAAATGTCAAATGGTCTGTCACAGGTTGACAGCACATTTTGTGGTTCAAGTGGGGCAGGGGGAACTTTGTAAGCAGTGGACATGGGAACCGAGGATGGGTGAAAGCTTGTTCCTTGCGCTTATAGATCCTGATGATGTAATTATTTGATTACCTTCAGGCCCTAGCAAATATTGTACTTGCATGCATTTTCATTTTATCTCATAACATTGTCAGTCAATTGTACTCCTATAAGTGGTTTGCATCTTCTATTGTGTATATATATATATATAATTTTTTTTTTTTTTTACATTTCTAATAACATTAATTTATATGGGATGCAGAATGTGAGGCAATTTGGCAAGTGCATCTTGGAACAGGTTTCCAATACAAGGGGTCTTTCTTGTGGTTTGAATTTCCTTTGCTGTCATCAATCTTCACTGTCCTCAGTTTTCTTTGGCGTGAGACATGCTGTGAAACTGGTAATACTTTGATTTTCTCGAATTTCTTGAGTTGAAGCTAGTGAAATATGTTCAACAACATTCAGTTCATCTATCTTCTCGTCTGGTACATCTCTCCATGTGTTAAATTTTATAACTAGGTAGCTGAGTTTGTATATATTTTATTTGATTACTAAATAGTAATTGAGCTTTCAGTAACTGGTCAAAATGTCTCTTCATTTAATTATTATTAGTTTGCTCATACTATAAACTGGATCATAAGTTCTGATGAGCTGTTAGTGATGTTGTAGCAGTGTACATTCCAGAAGCTCTACAGAATGATTATCGTGGCTGTCTTCATTCTTTTGCTTATATTTTTTTTTTCCTTTTCCAGGTTCAACTTGATGCTGTTGTATTAAATTTTCACACTCTGCATCACTTTTTCTTTGTTCTACGCAAATTGCTTAATGAGGGGGATATACCTACTTCGGCTATTCCAGAACCTGACCACTTAAGTACAGCAAAGTTCTCTTCCCATGGTGGATTTCTTAGGCAGCCAATCTTTGATCCACCGGCTGTGAGCGTCTCTGGGCAATCGTCAAATGTTGACTCAAAGTTACTGGGAAGGTTTTGTTACTTGGTATCGGAAACTGCGTGGCCTTCCATCTGTGGGAGCTTATTAGAAGGAAAAGCTTTTATCAATAACAGTGTTTGTCAGGTACTATGTTTTCGGTTATCAACTTACTTTTCATCTGAGAAACTGCATAGCCTTCCATCTGAGAATTTTTCCTGCATGCAGTTTTAGACTTTATTGCTTTAAGGGTTGAATAATTTGATGAAAGTAAAAAAAAAAAAAAGTTAGGACATCAGGTTTTGTGATACAGTATAGGTTGATTCCTGTGAGCTGGAATTCACCTCTTTTAGTTGTATTTTGTTGCAGATGACTTGTGTCCGCATACTCGAGATCATCCCTTGTGTGTTTGAAAGACTATACTATTTTTGTTATAAACCGTGCGGGGGTTCCGGTATATTGTCAAATACTTGTGACTTCTCATGGCTTCATGATATAATGGATTGGGGAAAGTCATCACTTAAAGTTGTAGTCATATACTGGCAACGAGCAATCACCTCCTTGCTCAAATTTCTGAAAGGGACATGTAAAAGTGCTATGGCATCGACAATTGGCATTATTGAAAAAATCATTTCAAGTGGTGAGCTTTTCATATAGAAACACTCTCAAGCAGAAAAATGATGTATAACTTTCTTGCTGTGACTATTTTTTCAACGTTGAAGCAATGATAATTTTTCAGTGTGAATGTAACATATTTTCACGTCTTTTGCCTTGTAGACTGTGTTTCCATGGATGAATTGATCGAACAAGTGTCGCTCCTCTCTGTATCTTTGTCTAAGGAAGCTTCCACTAGTATTGGAATGGCCAACATCCAGTCAAAGGGTTTATCCCCTGAAGCCTTGTCTTTTGAGAAGAAATATTCAGTTCCAGATGTGAAATACTTGTCCATTGGGGATCCAGATGTTCAAATTCCTCACTCTTCCATGGAGGATGACAGAAAGCGTGGTAATAATATGATTGTCCTTTCTGATGATGAAACTGAAGTAGTTTTACCAAGTCAGACAGTTTCATTTGATACTAAGATGAGTCGGTGCTTGATGGATGACAAGACAGTGAATTCTAAAAGCACTTCATATGATGATTCTGTGAAGAAGAAGCCTTCTGGTGTTGACACTTCCACCAATTCTTTCAATGCTTACCAGAAAATTGATGCTACAGATGGTACTGGCCTTGCTTCTCAGAAACAGGATTGTGATAGATTAATAGAAATACAGCAGCCTGTTTCTTTGTTGAAATCAAGGGATGTGGATAATAGTAGGAAAGAAATAATCCCTGATTGCAATATAAATGATTCGTTTAAAGTCAAGGGTACAGCTAAGTCATCTGACAATGCTGTCAGTTCCAAAAAGTTGAGTCAAGCTGGCAAAAATATGGCAGGGAAAGAACGTGGCGCTTTATTGAAGGAGACGATATGTGATGACGAAGATGATCCATTAGACTCTGCTCTCAACTCAATCAGACGCCAGCAGTCATTTGTGCCAAAGCCAAGCATTTCTGCTCCTAAGAGACAACTCATTCAGCTTCAATCTCCTTCTCAAAATAGAGCTGGCCATTTACATAGGTTGGAAGGTAGAAAAAGGTTCCAGCCCCCAAGGCTCGATGAATGGTATAGACCTATATTAGAATTAGATTACTTTGCACTGGTAGGAGTAGCATCTGCAAGTGAAAATGATAAACATAAAGTTGCAAAATTAAAGGAGGTTCCTGTGAATTTCCAATCACCTGAACAGTATGTTGGGATTTTTTGTCCATTAGTCTTGGAGGAGTTTAAAGCACAATTACAGAGTTCATTTCTAGAAATGTCTTCATGGGAAGAAGTATATATTGGTAGCTTGTCGGTGCTTTCAGTTGAAAGAATTGATGATTTTCATCTTGTTCGCTTTGCTCATGATGTCAATGATTCTATAGCATCAAGCAGCTTTTCAGAAAATGACCTTGTATTGCTAACGAAAGAGCCCCCGCAAAAATCTTCTCATGAAGTTCATGTTCTCGGAAAGGTATTCCTTCATTTTTTGTCATGCAACTCTAACTGCAATTTTTGTTATGTACTGAATTTTGGCAGTCCATTGGTTTCAGATCATATCGATTTGTATTGCAATGGCGATCTGGATGTCGTTTGTTGCTCATTCTTGAATTTAATTGATCTTGTATTGTCCACTGACATTTTAAGATTTATTACAGTGGGCTACTCATCTTGACCAGGAAAAAAGGCTTCTGATGTTTTTTGACTTATGAACATTGAAATATTCCTCAAACTGCAACAAATACAATTGTGAAATCTTAATTTTGTATTAATATTAAACCACTGATTTGCGCTGATGTGTTAATATTATTTAATTAACTGCACATGTTCACCAAAGTCATATCATGTATAGCAGAGTAGATTACCGGCTATATTTTATTTTATATTATTCTGTTACATTGCGTGTGTAGAAGAGAAATTTCTTCAATGACCTTTTGGCTTGATATTAATTAATTTAATATATATATATATATATGCATATGTACAATCTGTATTATAATTATTCTTTTGTTTTTTTTCTGTTATTAAGTTTATCAGAGCATTCATAAGTCGTGATGTTATTTTCCAAATTAACTTCTATGCTTATCAGGTGGAGAGGCGTGAGAGAGACAACAAAAGGAGATTAAATATCATACTCATCAGGTTCTATCTTCTGAGTGGTACTTCACGTTTACATCAAGCCAGAAGAAATCTCCTTGAACGTAGTAAATGGCATGCAAGTCGTGTCATGAACATAACATCTCAACTTCGAGAATTTCAGGCATTATCATTGATAAAGGATATACCTTTGCTTCCGATTATTTTGAAGCCTGTCAATGATTCTCTTGATTCTAATGTGAGCAATGAAGTAGATCTGAGTAAATTGTCGCTACCCTTGGAGCGAATTCTGAAGTCTTCCTTTAATGATAGTCAACTTCAGGCAATTAGTATTGCTACTGAGACACCTAAGCGGAAGAAAGATTTTGAATTATCTCTTATTCAGGGTCCTCCAGGTTTGTGATTTACCTGGTCTTATGTTAATCAGATCTAAAATACTATGTAGCAATTATTAATTGGGTTTGATTACATTTATCATATGCAGGTACTGGTAAGACGAGAACTATTCTAGCCATCGTCAGTGCTTTGCTTGCTTCTCCTCCACAGAAGATAGATTGTGAAAAAAAAAATCTTGATGGCAGTTTGAAACGAATTTCAGTTCCTAAGATTAACCAGGCTGCTGCTATTGCAAGGGCATGGCAGGATGCAGCCTTGGCTAGACAACTGGATGAGGATGTACAGAGGAATACAAAGTCTATAGAAAGTTCCATGAGAGGTAGGGTACTCATTTGTGCTCAATCTAATGCTGCTGTTGATGAGTTAGTGTCAAGGATTTCTAGCCATGGCCTTTATGGTAGTGATGGAAAGATGTATAAGCCATATCTTGTAAGGGTTGGAAATGTGAAAACAATACATCCAAATTCACTTCCATTTTTTCTAGATACAATAGTTGATCAACGTGTAGCAGATGAGAGGATGAAACTGAATAATACAAAGAATGATTTGAGTTCAGAGTCCTCAATAGCACTGCGTGCTAATCTTGAAAAGTTAGTTGACAGTATTAGATTCTATGAAGCCAAGCGCGCTAACTTAAGTGATGAAAATACTGACCTCAAGTCCTCGGAAGATGATACATGTAAGGAGGAAGATAGAAAGGAAATGTCTGATGCAGAAATAGCATTCAAGTTGAGAAAACTGTATGAGCAAAAGAAGCAAATCTATAAGGAGCTCAGTTCTGTTCAGCAGCAGGAGAAGAAATTTTATGAAGAAATCAAAGGACTTCGATATAAATTGCGGAAGTCTATACTAAGAGAAGCTGAAATAGTGGTAACTACACTAAGTGGCTGTGGGGGAGACCTATATGGAGTGTGTTCTGAATCTATGTCAAGTCATAAGTTTAGCAGTCCATCTGAACATACCCTTTTTGATGCTGTTGTTATTGATGAAGCTGCTCAAGTAAGCTTTTTTCATACAGTACTTGATCTTACTAGCAATGCTCTAGATTATTCTTTTTAAGCTTTGCTTCTTAATACAATAGGCTCTGGAACCTGCTACTCTGATTCCTCTTCAGCTATTAAAGTCAACTGGAACCAAATGTGTCATGGTAAGGACTAACGAGTGTCAAACTCCATTGCATATGAGCTTTCTTTTGTTGTATTTGGTAGTGCTGAACATTGAAATTTTACTGTTGAAGGTTGGTGATCCTAAGCAGCTTCCTGCAACAGTTCTCTCAAACGTGGCTAGTAAATTTCTATTTGAGTGCAGCATGTTTGAACGTTTACAAAGGGCTGGGCACCCTGTTATTATGCTGACAAAACAGGTACTGTAATTTTTAATTTTGCCTTGCACTTCTTGGTTTTAGCTTCACTGTTGTAACCTTATCAGATCACTTCATGTTTTTTGACAGTCAAAGTTTTATCATTTTAGAGGGAGTTAGTGGTTTTGGTGATCCAATAAGAACCCTTTATCTCCTTTTGAATGGAACAAAGTAGATTGTAATTAATATATAGTATCTCTGCTGTACCGCTGAACACTGGATATGTATTTTATTAAGGTGGCATATCAATATATGTTAGCTGCACTGTCACCTCTAGTGGCAGTTGTGTGTTGACCATTGAAAACTGAGTCTTTCTTTATGGTTCATATTCATTTGAAATGTCATTGGTTTTCAAATGCCTTAGTAGTATACTATTCAGCAGTTTATATGTAAGTCCTCTATGGAGCCCTGTTTTGTAGCTCAGTTCTTTTGTGGACTAATTGTAGGTTTTCCTTTTGTCCATAATATTTGTTTCTTTTAAAAAAACAAAATAGTCATTTGATACGTCTTTGATTTCATATTTTCATCTTTGCAAATATGGTTGGCCTGATTAAACAATTGAACGGAAACTTATATGTGCAGCAGTTACTCATACTTTCTATTGATATTGCTGCTACTTATTCTATGTGAGGTGAGCTGTTTCCTTTCTGTTGTTTGGAATGTGGAGATATTGTCTTACGCAGTTTACTGTTGGTAACTTGGCAGTATAGGATGCACCCAGACATATGTCTGTTTCCTTCTATGCATTTTTATGAGAAGAAGCTGCTGAATGGCGATGATATGTCTAGCAAATCAGCACCATTTCATGAGACAAAAGGTCTAGGACCTTATATTTTTTATGATGTTATTGATGGTCGGGAGCTTCGTGGTAAGAATTCTAGTGCCATGTCCCTATATAATGAGCATGAAGCTGATGCTGCAGTTGAACTACTCAAGTTTTTTAAAAAGAGGTACTAAGTCTGTTTTCTGCAATTGAACGGACTTCATTGATTCTTTAAATATAGTGTATGTTCATATCCCCTGTATTAAGATGAAGAATTATCTATCAAAGAATATAGCGAATTAGATTACCCAGTCCCTTTTGCTCAAGCGTACCTTTTTGGTCTTGATTGATTGCTTTACACTGTATTGTGGATGTGTTGCTTAGGTACCCTTCAGAATTTCATGGTGGAAGAATTGGCATCATAACTCCATATAAGTCTCAACTGTCACTTCTGCGTTCTCGTTTCTCTAGCGCATTTGGATCTTCTATCATAGATGCTATGGAACTTAATACTGTTGATGGTTTCCAAGGTCGGGAGGTTGATATACTGATACTTTCTACTGTTAGAGCAGCAGAACCAAGCTCTGCTGCACCTGGAAACAATTCCGGCAGTATTGGATTTGTTGCTGATGTTAGACGGATGAATGTTGCTTTGACGAGAGCCAAACTTTCACTTTGGGTTTTGGGAAATGCAAGGACTTTGCAGATGAACCAAAATTGGGCTGCTCTTGTAAAAGATGCCAGAAAGAGAAATTTGGTTATAACGACTAAAGCACCTTACAAGTACATCTTTGAACCAGGTCTCCAGAATAATTCTGGCACTCATTTGTTAGAGTTGCAACGTAGTCAGAAGATCCATGATGCTACTCAGCATGCGAAAATCATCGATCGGAATGCACATGAAGCTCTTGACAGAAGAACAAAGCACATTGGTCCTGTTCCTTCTAGTAACAGAAGACTTTATGAGAGTGAAAAAGCTTTTTCTGGAACTAAAGAAGATGTCAGACCTAAAAACTTAATTGATGGTAAAATCCATGGCCAGAGTAAAGTTTCCACGGATGTTGGGTCTACAATGCCAGGAAGACATGTAGCGGATGGTGAAAGTACAGATAAAGAGAGCAGGAAAAGGAAACATAGTTTGGACAATACTCAAATGGGTAAAAGAAAAGTTAAATTTGAAAATTCAAAGAGAGATGCAGATAACTCTGAACAAAGAGGAGGTGATGGGCATCGTCCTATGAAAATGCAAGAGTCGAAAAGAGCTAAGAGAATTTCCGAGGGTGATAGAAGCCAGACAAGTCAGGTTTCACCTCCCACAAATCAAATGAAGGATGCAAGTGATGGAGGTAGAGCTTCAAATCAAGCTGGAACTTCTCATGATTTAATTGCAAAAAGGAAACAGCAGCGTGAAGCTGTTGATGCTATTCTTTACTCAGCTCTAATTCCTTCAAAGACGTCCAAGTCTGAAAAATCAACAAGACCTGCGCCTGCCAAAAGACCGGTATCTTCCTCAACTGCAGGTGGTAGCATAAAACCAGCGAAGACAAGGAAAGATTAACTCGAACGGTCTCATTCTTTAGCTAGGTATGTTACATCTCTCTTAGGGCATCAAAGTGTTTTATGAATACATACCTTTTAATGGTGTTTGGGCACATATTGTTCCCATCATAATGCCTCTTAGGAAATTAGCATTTATATACAAATGACTGGGGTTTAAATTCTTCCATTTTATCTGCATGTTTGCAGTGTTCATTTGGCCAGCATTTCGACTCCACTTCCTTTGGAAGCATCAAGACAAGACACCAGGGAGAAGAACTACTAGGTTTTGGGCTGGAGCTTACTCTCCCTGTTCATCTGTTTGAAGAACCAGGTGGAGAATATCATAAGCGATGAAGATGTCCAGCTGACTGCTTGCTTAATATGTGGTACTTGGTTGATTCCCTCCACAGTACCAAAGAGCAGGAGACGTTCTTTCTGTACATCTGAAAGGCTTAGAAAACCAAAGATCAGGAGACGGGGCTTTTGAAAAGAACGAGTTTGATCTGAAATTGTCTGTGGAACTGCACTTGGGCACCATTGTAGATTAGCCGGCGATCGTAGTCTGTAAATATCAGTCGATGTAACTACCTATCACCTCATGCTACTTATCCACCAAAAAAGAAAGCAAGTTTTGAGTACAGGTAGTTTTATTTGACAGGACTCATGTACTCTTACTAGCGAGCTAACCTCGGCCCCAATTTGGGATTGTTATGCTGTGAGAGTGTCAGAGGAAGCACTTCTAAGGTTGTTGGAGAGTAGCAGCTGATGAGTGTATAGGAGTTGTGAGAACGAGAAGCAATTTTTGAGTGTACGGTGAATTGCAATGCAGAAGTGCTTTGTTTGTGTATAAAAACCAAAGTAGTCATACATGCTAGAAAATGCTACTAAAATACGTAATTTTGTTTTCTAAAGCAGTCATATTTTGTCCAAATATTATGAACAAAACAAAAATAGTTTCATTTGGCATGTTATACATATGCAGATTTCACATGCGTTGTGCAGAAGATCGAAGAAGCTACTAGGTGGCAGCATTCCTTGCCCTTCATTCTTCTTCTATTCTTTTAACCAACTTCTGTGTTGTCCTTGTCTTGCCAACCCGACTTTATAAGATCATCAACCTCCTCATCATCGCCTTAGCCAGCCACCAGCTTTTCAATGACAACTATTCTTTATGAAGCTGCAACCTGTGGCTCATCATATGGAGCAGTCATCGTAAGCACCCTCGTCATCGATCGATCACCTTCTGAAAATTGACCTTAATGCTCATTATCATTGTGTATTGCATGCTTCTTTGAGCACATATTGGTCATGTTACAGCCTACTCTTTTCCAAGAATGCCAACCCAGAGATCATATATGACACCCACAAATGCCACTAAGTAATAGCAATCTCGCTATAAAGAGAAAGAAATTAAAGATTAATGTTGGGTGTTGTGACCATGCTATTGATCAATTGCTAACAAGTAGCAGATACCTCAATTATGAACGATCTTTAATTTCATCATCAAATATTCAAATACGGATCGTCTTTTAGTTGGAGTGTCATATATCTTTCCTCTATTTTGTATTACACATTTTTCATTTACTTTTCATCACTATAAACTTCTTGTCAATATATCTGTCAAGAATTTTACATAAACATCAGATTCTCAATATTAATTAGTTTGTTATTGCTACAACCTACACATGTTTTCTCCCCCAACTTATAACTGATAATTTGATATATAGTATTTGTTAAATACAGGTGCATAATTGTTGTAATATATAGGGGAATGAATCAGATCCTGTAATCATTGCATATATGGCTTGGCATGCCATATCTTTCATGCAACTTATTATAAGATAATGATAGTTGTTGGGTAGCATAAATTAGAAATCTTCCCCAAGGAAGGGTGGCACTTACCCAAAGAAAGCATCAAATTTGTGAACCCTGAGGCTCAGGGCCTGAGCTATGAATAAAGGGGAAAGTAGTCACGGCACCTTAAGCAAAACATAGGAGAACAAAACTATTGCATGAAACTAGCAAAATGCTTCTACAATAACCAGATCGTACGTACGTACATGAATCTATATATAGATCTTAAAGTCTGTCTAGATAGTATGAAACACTTTACACCATATAATTAATGATTAGAGATCGCTGTTTCCACAGTTGCATAGCTCGATTAGCATCACATACAAATTTAGATTGTGCAACTTGTATGTTGTGGAAAGTTTTATTTAGTCATACACTTGGTTTTCTTTTCCTTTCTTGTCCTCTGCTGCTTTCTTTTCTTTTCTTCGTTTATCATTGTCGATTGTCAACCTTCTTTGGGGTCTGCAGTGGCTTCAGTAATCGATGCATTTGATTCATGTTTCTTGGTGTTGAAGTTAATATTACAATGTAAATCATGTGATATCCCATGCTTTGAAGCAATTGGCCGAGCTATGAACATCGATCGTCAAATATTCTTGGACATGTGATGTACTGCATGCCTAGCTTCCCAATAACTTTGAGATGTAGAAATTCATTTCTCTGATAATTAACTGACTTACGAAGCAATATATTCTCACCGAGAAATGGTTTTCACATGGTGATCAGTTATTGTTAACAAGCAAAGCTCTTAAAGCTTTGATATAACATGGATTATATATGGTATATGTATATGTATGTTGCTTGCTCCCGATGTTTTACATGCATGGTATTAAGTTCTTATTTAGTTCGCGGAAATTAAACTGCAGAAGAAAAAAATATACCAAAGTTTATGTTTCATAGTGGGTATATTTCATGTTCTGTTTGTAAAATTTTCCCTAATGATATTGAACTTACTACGTACCCTCACCTTCTTCACTTAATCTAAACAGATGAAGTTCATCATCAGGAATCAGGAGGACCCTCACTACCTCACCTAGGTTGCAGATCTATATATCACAATAATTTTTCTCAAATAATTTCTCTGTCAGAGGCCATACCAATTATGACGGGACTTCTACTGCAGAATTATTCGTCACTAATTTGTTTCCCTGTATTGTGAACACAAAACGATCATCCGTAAAGGATACACAAAGATAATGCTAAATTAATAATTGGAAAATATATATCCCTCTCGGGCTACCGGCCATATATGATTGGAAGGGTCCCGTAGAGATCTATCTCCTACATAAAAGTTTGTAATCGAGTCGGTCAGAGAGTGATGATCAAATCAGAGGTTTTGTTATTTAGTTCATCTCTTGAAGAGTTGAGAGTGACCCCGTTCAGCTCACTTGGTTTCTTTATTCCATGCAAGCCTGCAACTTACATCTCTATCAATCTCTTCTGCCTCAATTTGGAAGGCAGAGTGAAAAGATCCGACCCTATGCTACACATTTCTAGCTCCTAATTCATATTTCAATTCTCAGTACGACTAGGAGAGATGCACCTCTCTTCTTGCCCATAATTGCATGCATGCAATCCTCACATGCATGTTGCAGCTCTCAGAATGAACAGTTCTTATGTAATTATTTAGCATGAAATAACAAGACAGGAAAAAAAAAGAAAAAGAAAATGACACAAACCAATATTGAAAATTTTTGGTTAAAAACACCTAATAATTAAGTGGCTATATTGAAGAGAATACCATCATTTATATATACGTGTGACTCCGGCCAAATTCTTTTTTTCCGTCAAATTCTAGTTTGAGCAGTCAAATTCTTGAGCGGTTAACTCGAATACACATGAAGTCAATATTTTTCATTGATAGAGATATTATATCTCTATGTAGTCTTAATTAAGCTAGCTATAGTGCGTTATGTGTCGTTAACTCTCGTTATCTGATTGAACTACTTTTAAAAATTATTTATAGGACTCTAGTTATCTTTAGCAGACTCTCTATATTGACTCCTTAGCCAATATAGAGAGTGAGTTTAGTTTTTTATCAACTTTATCAGCTCCAGCAGACTAACAAGTGACTAACTATTTTAACTTTTAATTATCTCGCTAGCGAGATGAGACTCTCTATAATTTGTGTTAATTCAATGTATTCATTTTAAGTCATTTTATGTAATATTAAAACACATTTAAATTAATTTGTCTTTATTTAATTAATTATATAAATCAAACTTTAGTTGGAATAGAGAGTACTGATGTAGATTTATTTCTAAAGTAACTTGCCAAAATGACTTTTTAGTTATTTTGGCTAAAATTTGACTACAAAATAACTAGTATTGCTAAAGATGCTCTTATCTCTTCTAGCCCAGGCAACATTAGAGATGCTCGATCAATACATGTTTTTTTTAAAAAAAAAACTTTTTATTAATAACTCACACACCCTACATATGTCGTGAGGTTTGAATCCATGACCTCAAAGTTGTTAGTTAAACATCTTAATCAACCAAGTCACAGCTCACATACAATACATTACGTGGTCTCATCTAACCTTTAATTAACCATGTGTTCAGAGCTTATTGTCACCCCAAAAGTTATGGAACATGATTAACCATGTCTTAGAGTATCTCTAACAACTTCCCCATTTTTTTGATTTTATCAACTTTGAGGAATATTGGGATGTTTTGTGGTTCAACATATTCTCCATCTCATTCCCCAAAATGAGGATGGAGAAGAAAGAGAAGCACTCATTCCCCAAAATTAAATTTTTCACGTTCTCCAATGATAAGTTTACAAATAAAGAATATTTTATTGGATATTTTAATTGTTATAATAAAAATATATAATTTTTTTGATATAATTAATAATGATATGTCATATTTTATTGTTGTAATAAATGCCGAAATCTTCGAAATGGAGAAGCTGTTGAAGTTGGAGCATACTTTTTTCTTTTTTTTTTGATATTTTGGCTTTTACTTCCTATTTTAAAATTTTTTTAGAGCTCTCTTAAAATCAAGATCAGTAGTAACCTGGTTGTGGTACTTGTTTTCACACATGCACAAAGAGAATCTTGTATTTATTTATATGATTTATATGTTTAATTTATACAAGTCCATTAACATAGCTGCAAGGGGATCATGCATGTGACCATATAATTCATATATAGAATAATAGGAACAAGAAAAAGTTAGAAGATTACAACAAACCCTTCAGAGAACCCAGAATTATTAACCAAATTAAGTACTGTACCTTAATTAAGAAAGCTCCATCATGTGCTTTGTAATCATATAATGATTTAGTTAATCAAAAATTAGACCTATCCCGAGAGGCCGATACATAGAGATAGTGACCAATTAAAGAAAACCCTTGCATCTAATTGTACGATTTGTCCCATCTCTTTTGACCTTTGACCAATAATTAGAATCTATTATTACTTACTGTATCAATACTAATTAGAGAATTGAGGACGTACTTTTGTACATTGATGCATGTTTCTTTTAATTATATGATTACTGAGAATAACATTCATATTGATGTAGAAATGTATGTATATTTCATTCTATAAAGCTAGCTTCGCTGATAGAGGAGGTACGTAAGTTTGTTCCGAAAGAAAATAATACAAAGCTAAAATGAAGATCGGAGAGGTAGCAGACATATAAGGTATCGATCTCTGCTTAGCTTCGTGTTTAAACTTTAAATTGATGAATATCATACTTGGGTCTCTTGAAGATCTTTGGTCCACAACACATTAGTGCCTTATTAGAGGCTTTCTTTCAAAAACCCTTCACAATGAATCAGGGTTCTCCTACAAATCTTGCTTGAAACAACATACAAACACTTGAATTGAAGTAACTATCTATACATGCATGTATTTATCAGATAAACATGATCCTAAATTCAAACCCTAAACTTAAAAATAGACTACAATGTACTTTATAATGAGCTAGCTAGGTATCTTGCAACTGATGATTTCCCATCTTAAAATATGACACAAGTTTGTGTTAGTTTCTTGTACCTGCATCAACATACCACAACTAGTCATTTAATCAATTCGAGTTAGTCAAACGATTACAAAAACGATAATGTATGGATTAGTGATTGATCGTATATATGGTAGAATGAAAAGGACTTCCATGTTCTCTCTCTCTCTTTCTATCTCTGTAGTGTACTTAGGTGTCGACTTGTGGTCTAATTGTTATTTATATGGTTAGATTATTTATAATCTAGCTCGACTATACAATAAGGGAGTTTCACATGGAATTTCTTGGGTGCCATCTTCCACGATCTTCTAAGCATCTCGAAACCTAATAAACAAAGTAGCAATTGGATTAATAACAATTGGTAGGCAGTATGTACGGTTATCAAGACAGAGGGCTGGCTACGAGACTTGTATAATAGTTCTGAGTTCTGATGATCCAGGCACTTTGGATGCCTTGTGGATTTCAACTGTATGTTAAGGCATTGCACGCAGTTGCCTAGCTTATTAACCCAATTGCAATTTAATACACATCTTGCCTAAGTATTCTGACATCCAAACATGAGCATAGTCAAATGTAAAACCTACTTCATATGCAGCACTGCAAAAAATTGGAATCGTTGGTCAAATCTGTGTAAAGTATTTGCCGGATACCTAGTTATTCACCAGTAGTTATCAATCTAATGGTATTTCAGATTTCCTCAGCTAATAAACAAAGAGAGATTTTACGATAACTCCCTGTATAATACCCATATTTACAAATTTAATGATAAATTTGTAGTCATTGTAGAATGTTGTACGTCTAAACAATGTCATGAATGTATAACTTAACCATCGGAAGATGAGTTAATCTTCTCATCAAATGATTAAGTAGCTAGTAGTGAAGTATATATATGTTTTTTCATTTCACATAATTGCAATGAGTAATGATAGGTGAACCACCATTCGGGGAACCACCTAGAGCCCACCTGAGGTGACGGCTGATGTGCCATACCCATGTCATCAAAACTTAATTTCTTATTTTTTTATATTTTTGTTTTTCTTATTTACTATAATTCATTTTTCTTTTAGTTTTGTAATTACTTAATTATGTTTTTATCTCTAAACCCTATTTTTTTAGTTTGTTTGCTTCGACTTCTACATACGTTTTCTTTTGCTCTTCTCATCTCACGTTGATCTCCTCTCAGCCCTCACCTCCTCTCAATTGATCAGCTATTTTATTTTATTTTTTTATCTTGTGATATAATCTGTAAACGTCTTCAAGTTTTCTTCTACATTTGCATATGCAAGGTCTTTCATTCTAAATAAAATTCTGCAATCTGTCAAACCTCGCACTTCGTTTTCAATTGATCGGCTATGATCCTCTATTTGATTTCGTTTTCCTCACAAGCCTCCCCTTTGTATTTTTTTTCTTTTTCTTTTTCATGTATGAAATACAAATTAACATGTTTGGAATAATAGGGTTCATGGGACGTGGATTTGAATTTTGGTTTAGCTGGTTCTTGTGTTCTTATTAGATCTTGAATTATCTCTAGAACTCTTGTTTCTATTACAGCTTAGAACAGGAGTTGCACAAATGAAAGGGGGATTTTACAAATTATATCATAAGATAAAAAATAATAATAAAAAAAAGCCGATCAATTGAGAGGAGGTGAGAGCTGAGAGGAGATTGACGTGAGATGAGAAGAGCAAAAGAAAACGTCTGTAGACGTCGAAGCAAACAAACTAAAAAAAATAGGGTTTAGAGATAAAAAAAGAATTAAGTAATTACAAAACTAAAAGAAAAAGAAATTATAGTAAATAAGAAAAACAGAAATACAAAAGAATAAGAAATTAAACTTTGATGACATGTGTATGCCACATCAGCCGTCATGTTAGGCAGGCTCTAGGTGATTCCCCATATGGTGGTTCACCTAACATTACTCTACTTGCAATTAGAGTCTACTTGCAATTAACTGAATTAGCTTGGTATGATTTAATTAGTTTTACTCTGTTAATCTTCTTTAACAATTTGAATTTGTTAATCATGACAGTCTCTTTAGTCCACGATGGTGAAAAAAATGTCATAATCGATCGAGTTTTGTGAATTTCTGCTCAAAGAACTAAAATAGTAAAATTTGTCGGTACTCGGCAGTGGAAGAAAACAACTCGATCACTTTTGGCGCTATTAGATAAATGAGAATGCACAAACCAAGATAGTCAGGCTTCATAAATCTGGGTGTGAGTAGCCTTGGGATTAAACAACAAAAGACCTAGCTTGATCATAATGATCATTTCTGAGAGGCAGTTGCACCAGCTGCAACCGACGTACCCGAAATTACTCATGAATACAAATTAAAATATTAAACAGAGAAATAGGGTTTATAATATTGCAAGCAATCACTTCTGCCTCTCCTGACTTCTTTAAATACCTTATACCTGCTTGAGAGTTTACACAAACACACTCCGAAAAGAACAAACCAAACTCGTATCCTGCAGCATATTTTCTACTTCAATGGAGTCCAAGAAGTCTAACAAGATCAGAGAGATTGTTAGGCTCCAACAGATCCTCAAGAAGTGGAAAAAGCTTGCAAATGCCCCTAAGCACAACAACACTGCCCCCGCCATTACCTATCCATCATCAACCACCACTACTACTACAACTCCAAGCAGCAATGGCAGCAGAGGCATCAAGTTCCTCAAGAGAACACTCTCCTTCACAGACGTCTCTGCGGCTCATCAGAGCGACGTCGTCCCAAAAGGGTTTCTCGCCGTTTGTGTTGGCAAGGAGCTCAAGAGGTTTATCATCCCAACCGAGTACTTGGGCCACCAAGCGTTTCGGATTCTGCTCCGGGAAGCAGAGGAGGAGTTCGGGTTCCAGCAAGCGGGCGTGCTCAAGATTCCGTGTGAGGTGTCTGTCTTTGAGAAGATCTTGAAGGTGGTTGAAGAGAAAAGGGAAGTCTTCTTCTTGCATGAGTTTGGATTCAGTGCAGAGAATGACATGATTGGTTCTTGCTCATCTCCATCAGATTGTGAGCTTACACCTTCTCATCATCCCCAAATGTGTAGGTGATGATGGATCATATATACATACACCACTTGATTTTGATCTGTTGGATCTTCACCATCTTTTTCTTCTTTCTTTTGCTTTATTTTGTGAAGCGTAATGTAACTGAAAGAGAGAGCAGAGTGTGATTAGAGGAGGACTTGATTAGAGTTGAAATTAATAAGCTAGACTACATGTTCTGCAAGGTATTAGTTACTTCCTGGATATCCATTTTATGATCCAAGTGATATGTAATTGTATCTACCACCATTTTACTGCAGATCGAAGAACCTGAAGTTTTCATCATCATTTGAGCAAGTTGTGTCATTTTTATTGTACTTGCACGTGAGAAATCAAAAACTTTTCTAGAACTTCACTCTAAGCCAATAGAGGGCAGAGACCAACACCAAGTGGTACCTGAAAAATGATCGAGGAATCAAATAAATTAGCAAGTAATATTTTGTTTATAAAAGAAAAAATATATATAGAACCTGCAGGCACAAATGGTATACTCACTGATCTTGGTGTTAACAGCTTGGAATGCATGTTGCAGTGTTAATAAGAGGGTTGAGTAATATTTAACTACGGGTGAAAAATATTACTGGTTTAGGGTTAACTGGTTTTCTTCGTTGGTAAGAGAGGGTTAACTGCTTTGACGACTTTCTAATTCAATTCAAATCTTGCACTTAACAATCTTAATATTTTTCCCAGCATCTTAAGTATTCAAATATGCAAAAGTACGGTACTGGGAATTTAAGCAAGTATTGTTTTTCTATAGAATATTATGATGCCCTCAAGTTATGGACATTTTATGTTATCCTTCTCCTGCCAGAACTGGTCATGACACTGAAATTTCAAGCTTCATCTATTAAAGCTCACATGGAACGTACAGTGATCTCCTATTTAAAAAGAAAATTACCCGTCAAGTCTCCAAAATAATAAAAAGAAGGAAAACCTTTAGCTGATCGATCAACCAAGTTCGGCTCAAATTTGGAATTGGAACAGCCAAAGGACGAATGAAATTGAAGAAATCAACCTCTAGTACTCAATTATTCACAAGCAAATGAGGGATTCAAATGGCGTAAATCAAGTGAAGTAACTCCATGACAGTATTTAGGGACCGAGATCTGAGAAGCAAGACGTAAACCGTCTAGAACTGCTTGTGCTTCAGCTCAATCGATCAGCTGCAATATAAATTGCGAAAATGGTAGAAGAAACCCGATCGAGTAGTAGTAGTTGCTAGCTAGTAAAGAACCAAGCGCGCATATCATACCATAGAAGCAAGTCGATCCACATTTGAAGTATAGATGAGGCAATTAAACGGCAAAGCATCAGTACCTGTTGACCTAGCTTAATTGATGCACCGTTCCTTGAGAAGGAGGTTTCCAGATATGAGAAATGGAAGAAGATAAAGTCGGCTTTCGATAGGGTCAGTGAGGATGACTAGCCAGAATTTCCTGCGCCGAATCGCCGATGGGAAAGCCTTAGTAACAACGTAACCAAAACCAGGTTTGGATCGTGGTGATTGAGAGCAACGGTGTTTCCAAATATGTCATGCCAAAAAAGCAATTTGAGTGAATGCCATGCTTAGAGCGACATCAAGGATTGTATCCAACGATAAGGGTTGTAATGGCCTGTGAAGGTACTTGATAACCCAAAAGACAGCAAACCAAGTACAAAAATTGCCCGTGGACATATAAAGAGAATAACATTTGGAAGCGACATGAACTTGTATAATTTGTTATGGCGTTCTGGTTATGATCTAAATTGATCGAAACATTACGCTTGCTAGAACACTGATATGTTAGAATTTTTCTACTCAGAACACTACTAATTAACTATAAATAAAAACGACAAACGTAATAGAGCTAAAGTTTCCTTCTAAAAACTAATTACATGCAATATTTGCTCTTGGCTAAAAAGAAAAAAGTTACACGCACATTCATTCCAAGTTCCCAACTATGCTTCCTATCAAACTAATTAAATTGTTTGCAACGAGAAGAAAAAGATTGCATTAATTAATAGATAGAAACCCTAGCTAGCCTTTCTATACGTATATCAGCAAGTAAACCTTTGACAGAAAGAACTCAAAAAGAAGAAGGTATTGCCATGTAAATCAAGTGTATATATATAAATGGGAGAAAAAATTCCTGTAAGAATCGTTATGTACACATTCTGCTTCTGCCTAAAATATACAGGATAAGGATAGATTGAAAATAAAAAGAAACGAGAGAGATTAAACTAGTTAATTAAAACCTAGCTATTTTCTGATCTTCTTCTCATTCTTCTTGATGTTTGCCAGATACCTGACCAAAATATGCTCAAAATCTTGTGCATCACAAGGAATTCTAAGTGCACCTTCTTGTTCAAATCCATACTCCTCTGCCACCCTATCCATCAAAACCCTAAAATCTGGCGACGACAAGCAACTCATAGGAATCACAAACCTGCGAAGCTCGGGGCCGACGTATACTGCTATGAACCCTTTCGGAACTTGCACCGAGGCCCGTCGGCCATCAGACAACTCTCCGGCGAGCAACGCTTCTGCAGAGTTCTCGCCGGAGTCCACGACTCCACCAGAAACATCCGGATGTTTGTGATTTGGAGGAAACCAAAGCGATAGCCGGTTAATACTGTTCTTCGGCCACGCGCCAATGTGCCTTATCAGCTGCTGCTTCATGTTGTTGTTTCGATGGCGATGAATATGATGAATAAGCTGATATCGATGATGGATTAATGGCTCTGAATGGCTAAGTTCATGCATGCAAAGGGTTTCATGCTGGTTAATCATATATAAAAGCAATAGTATTTCACCTAGTGACCTAGAGAATCAAAGGAAAAGAAATTCAATATACAGAACAGAAGGAAAACATGGGTTTTGCGGGTCTGATCGATATGGTAGAGAAAAAGCTCAACCTTGTTACAAAAATGGAGCAGAAAACTCTTTCTCTGCGAATGAAGAATGTGTTTGTAGTAGAGATGACCCTTTCATGTTTCCATTGTGGGTTTATGATTTGATTTTTGAAGCTGCGGATCAAATCCATGTTTATATATATACAAAATCAAGAGGTGTTGAGTGCTCCGCCTTAGAACTCGACCGGCTTTCTCTACTTTTGGCAATTTGTCCACCTGATGTTGTAAATTTTGGTGGCCATTGATAATATGGCATGGGCTAATTAATTATGGTCAAATGGTTTTGAGGATTAGAGGTTTAATTTGTTATGTATCGTATAATTTATGTCACAACCACACATAAACGTACGTAGTTGAACTTATTGTACCATATTTGTACATACTACGTACACTCCCAACCACAATTTGTATAGAAGTAATTTAACGTTTTTAGGAATCGTACATTACCAACCACAGATTTTACATCCACTTATTGAAAATATTCTAGCTACTCATTTCCAAGAACTATAATGCAAGTATTAAGTGAAAATTACGTAAAAGAATATTCTACTGTTCTTTAGTGATTCAGCAAGTCAAAATATATATAATTTATCACAATCAGTTAAACTAGAGTTATAATTTGGGAACTGAAATTTGCACTATTCATTTTATAATCCACACTTCTTATTTCCTTGATCTTTTAAAAAGTTAAATTTTGTCTTTAGTCACATGTGTTTTGTCTTTTTTATAAAAGTTTTAACTAAAAAATAAAATGAGAAGTATGGATTGTAAAACTAGAAGAGCGAATTTCAGTTCCCTAAAATTTCTATTTCTCAGTGACATGTCGTGAGTTCAACTTATGGAAAATGAGTTGTTGTGCGCAATGATTAGAGGAAAGACTAAGATAGTTTTACACTCGCTTAACGTACTGATTTTTTTTATCTAAAACTATAGTTTGTTGTGGCGTCTAGAGCTATACCAAAATATGTGAAGTTTATAAACCCTAATTTCTAAAACCTAAAAGTGCACGTTGCAATATGTTATCTGTTTCAAACTTCCGATCCAACATTATGTAATTTCTCTCAGAATCATCTTATTGGACTAGAAGGTAAAATGGTTAAACCTTAACCCATGCAGTATATCTTTTGATGTCGAATTGAAAATCTTGATTAACGATAGATAGATGAATAGATGATCCCTATTCGCATTGATCATCCAATAATCTACTATCATAAACCAATATTTCATCTTGGATAAGGCTAGAGTGTGTTAATGCATGTGAAACATTAACTTTGTCCTTAAGTTGTAAAATAATATATAATCCAATTTTCGTTAAACCTAGCTTTATTCTAATTAATTAAACTACAGATTTAGGGTTTATCTGCATTCTGCAGCCATGTCTGATATGGCATGGGAGAGATCGAGCGATAATAACAAGTGTGTTATAGTACGAAGGGAATAAGTTTTGTACTCTGTTAACTTTTAGTGTTAATTTCCACGCACTCGTTCCTAGCTCTTTTAACTTATATCGTGTTTCGATCACTCCAGTTAATCCCTTCCTAGCTTATTCTTGTTAATTATATAAGCTTTGGATACATCGACAGGCACAAGCCGCGCAACAATTAGATCTCTCTTCGTGTTCATGTTGTTCTTCTATTCATCAAAACCATTTGGATTGCACGAGTACAACTAGTATCAATTAATTTAAAGCTTAATTACGCCGGCCTGTTTTGACGAATTTATTCTCTCTCTATATATACATGAGTCAAAATCAATGAAAATTAACGTTTCAAGTGGATTTATATATAGTACTTTTCAGGAAGCTAGCTAGAACATCGTACAAAACAAAACAGAAAGTAGGTACAACCAATATTCCAATTGAAAGCGCCGTAGCTAGCTTAGTTATATTCAGTTGGATGGATTGAGACTCCAAATGTAATGCCATCGAGAAGAAAATGAAAAAGGGAGGAGATCCAAAGACAAGAAGAAGAAAATTAGAAAAAGAAACACGATTGGATAGGATGTTAATATGAAAAACTTACATACATTACATGTTGTATCTATTTTTGACGTCTTGTAATCTTCGTCGTGATCGATTTTATTGAAAAACATTCTGCGATGGCTGTGTTCTTAGTTAATTAGTCATCATATGGCTGAGATGATGAATATCGTTATCGGTTTTCCGCTCTCAACAAGAAACAAAATAGTATTAGGCGAGCACACCTAGATTTATCAACGCAAAATAACTAAATAACTTCAATTATATATTAGCTTTGATTGGTGGTTAAGTTTTTTGAGATTAATCATTTGTCCAAGTTGTGAATGTACGTAGCTAGCTAGGTTAAAACTAGTGTTCCAATCCTCATCCAATTTAACAAAATAAACGTAACTAAAAGATTTGCTTAATATATATGAGTGAGCTTACTTATATATGGCATGGCTGTGTTCCCGGCAAAACTGGCTACCTTGATCTCACAATTTCGATCAGCATGGTGAGGTGAGGTATTTAAACTAACTAAGAGTATATGATCTCCCAAAAAAAGTATAAACATAATTTAACACGCATGATCACAAACACAATTGTCGCACTAAATATGTCGTACGATTGTGGTATTTATCGTGCAATTTAGATTTAATCCGTTGGATTTAACCGTATCGTTGGATATATA
>NC_020496.1:25845569-25871730 GCF_000184155.1 Fragaria vesca subsp. vesca | reverse complement strand
CTCCACCCTCCGGCGCCGGCGATGGCGCGCCTCCACCCCAGAAGACTCTAGCAGCGTCCCCGACCACTTTCCCTCCCCGGCGAGTCCATTTTTTTCCAGTTTTCCGGCGAGATCGACTTTGTTTGAAGTTTTGGGTGATCTTGCCAGAAAACTGAAAAAGAATGGACTCGTTGGGGAGGGAAAATGGTCGGAGACGCTGCTGGAGTCTTCTGGGGTGGAGGCGCGCCGTCGCCGGCGTCGGAGGGTGGAGAATGGACGGACGTCCACACTTTAAGGCCGGTGCGGACGTCCGCTCCTGATCCGACCTCTATATATATATAAATGAGTCGTAATCTAAATAGTATGAAAGTTCATTAGTTTTCTGAATATAGAGATGAATCTCTATATTATGAATAATATCCTAGATACATACATCATGCATGTAATTGGGTATGGTTAGCTAGCCCATTCAATTCAGATTTCAACATTAAATAGGGTGACAGTTATTTTGGCATTTGTATCTTGAGCTACTGAATGCTAAGCTTGCATTACTCTAAAGACTATTCAAACTTAATTAAATGTATTCTATATGTGCATGGATATTCCAGCAATGCAATATTAGTCCTCTTTGGAAACATTATATATATTTCTCACTTTCCTGAGTTTTACCAACATAAATTCAGATTCTCTTCTGTCATCGTATAGGCAATCATTAAACATTCAGGCACTTTTGTGAAGGACTAGCTTGGATTACCATCCCTTTCTGTATCTTAATTTCCTCAATTCTCCATGGCCACCTGCACAAGCAAAAGTTCCAAAACAATCCGGCAAGCCATCCAACTCAAACAAGTGATGAAGCTGTGGAAAGCCATAAGCGTCGTCAATGGTAAATCCAACCCCACTCCCTCTGGCTTCCTTCCTGTTTATGTCGGATGGGACCGAACCCGGTTCTTGATTCCTACCCGATTCCTCAAATATCCGATATTTGTGGCTCTTCTTGAGAAATCGGGAGAGGAATTCGGGTTCAAGATCAGTGGAGGGATAGTGTTGCCATGCGATGTTGAGTTCTTCAAAGAAGTACTGCATTTGCTTCAGAAGGATGAGAAGAGGTATGGTGGCTTAGAGCTCGACCAGTTCCTGAAGACAATTTCTGAGGTGAGTACTCATCATTTTGATTGCAAGATGGAAGACGGCAATGCTTATGGTCAATTTGTTGATGGACTTAGAGAACCTTTGACGGAGAAAGCATAATGGGGCTCGATTAGTTAATGATATGGACGTTGTGAGATATGAAATCTTCATTAATTTGCTTCGAATTCGTATCATTAGTTGAATTAATTGGCCGGGCCTGGCTAATTGCGGCTCTAAGAAAAACTAATTATTCTTATTTCATTTCTCCTCTTTGATTTCATCTGTGCTGGCTGTTGCTGCTTGTAATTGTTACTTGTGAAGTTTAATCTCATACATTGATATAATTGATGTTAATTATTTCGATGTTTTCTTTGAGGACGTCGATGTTGGTACATTTTTTTTTGGGTATATATGCGGACATGTACATATAGAGAAATCCAGTCCTCGTACTGTATATCTATACAGATGTGCAATCACACATACACAGCCTATTAGCTAGATTAATTTCCTTGTACTTTCCGTAAATTATTCTTTCTGGCATGGTGGAAAATTCATCATGAGAAGTATATAATCTCATGATTTTTGTGGCACCAGAAATATACATATATGAGTATCTATATCTATTTTGTTTGGGCTTACAACGCCATAATATATGGAGGCGTGTGCATGCAGTTGTGCACAAAGAAGAGAAGAATACTTAGTAGAATCTATTTAGTTAGATAGTAATTTGCTTGATCCTAGCTATTTTCACTAGCAGTTGGTCAGTTTCTGAATCGAGTTATCATGCTACGTACTTGGAAGTTCAAGGGTGATAAGATCGAAGTTATGGAAACTTAATTTTCCCATAATTTTGGCTGATTGTGTACAAGAGTTAAGTGAGAATATACTGATCGATATGAGTCTGCTGGCATGAATATTGGTTTTGAAGATGCAGCTTGAGATCGATCTAGGTTTCGGTCAACTTGGAAGTAGCAATGCGGCGATGCCAATGCATGCTCAGCATGGTGATGCTCAGCATGGTGATCTAGTTTCTCCTCCCAAATCCCAATCAACATTGCTGCTTAGTTCTAATTGATATATGATTTTTTTGCCTTTAGTAGATAAACGTAGATAAATTTTATTGTTTCAGAACCTGATCGACTCCCAACACTGCATTCCCATATATAAGTTGAGGAATTAGACCTCCATTATACAAGAAAGATCTATGATCTCCATTATGTATATGCTTATACTGAATAGAGTAGTTTTACCATTCTTAGAATCAGTGAGTGAGGACTGTTTGTAACACTGACGGTCCCGGTCGTTGGACTTAGTAGGTAGCCAGGTTGGTTACAAGTTCGGCACTTTTAAGGCAAATGAAGCAATATTTCTCTTCAACATGTTTTGAATCTATCTCTCCAGCAATTAGGGTTTACACGGTTAGTCAAGGTAGACATGCGGATCAATTGATGTTTTTGTTTTTGGGATTGCGACTTATTCTCGACAATTCATAATTAGATCATACATATTTTATATGTACATCTTTAGATTGATGTGAAAAAGATAAATATTAGAGTAGATCGATCGATAAAAAACTTGTTAGAGTTAATTATTCGAATTCAATTGAATCGACTTAATGTGAGCAACTAAGAATTAGGAACTAGCTCTAAAGCCTCAAACATCAAACAATGTGAGTATAAATTAAGATTGTATTTTTTTTTTTTTTTTTTGAGAAGACGATTGATTTCTTTCCCAAATCGTTACATTAACTAGTGTTTTTGACGTGTCAAAAGATCTTATCTAGAGGGCCCCACATTTGAAGGCTATGGTCTCTCAAACAAGTGAACAACTGATGGCTTGGCACCGAAACTAGAACAGAACACAGCAAAGCCATAGCCACAAATCTGAGAACAACCATGTTCATCGCCGCAGCAACAACGACGGCGGTGACGACTTGTCGTTTCCATATGCTTCGAATTCAATGCGCTGATTCTTCGAAGCCCAGACCCGGGTTTGGAACCAAAACCAACAACAAGAGCAAGAAAAAGAACAACCTCAACCAGGTACTATACATGTCTCTAAAGATTGAACCTTTTCCTTAAATGTTTTATTAAACTATGTTTCCTCTGAGTTCAAGTTTGTTTCAACACTCTCAGACAAACAAGGCCACTACCTCAGTTGATCAGAAAGGAACTGGTTTTCAACAAGGGTACATTCTTTGAATGCATTTTACGCTTTCTAGTTTGGTTTCTTTTCTTGTGTGATGTATGAACTTAATTTGGGTTCTTGTTGTTTTTGGGGTTTCAGTTAATTAGTAGATTATAGAAATGCATATATGGCTAATGCAAATGTGTAGGGAACTTCTGGCTACCTGGTTGATGTTTTTGTAGTGTTTGAATCGTGCAGCTGTTTGTTTTGGTAAATATTTATTGCTATTATCAAATGGTTTCACAAAGCTTGATCTTTGAGTGATATTCTGTTTATTCCCTTGTGCAGGAAATCAACCACTAACCGGTCTGTTACAAATCGTAAGTGGATTAGTATTCGTGAGAACTAATTATTGCTTAAAGAAATTTTAAATCTAGGCTTGATCGGTTTTCGCTAAGAGCTATTGTTTGAATGAATTCAAAGACCAGGGTCTTCTCATGCTGTTTCTCTTGCATACTTGTATGTTTGTATCTGAAACTGGCACTTAAACTTTGGCTAGTAGTAACTTGCCTTTGTTCAAATGTTTTGCAAAATTCTTGAGTAACTTTGTGGCTTGGACATGTTTGTGTTTTGTGGACAATCATGTTATCATGCCTCATTTGTCATTTCGTAGTCACGGTCTCTTGTTGATTAATAAGACATGCTCCTTCTATTCTTTGGTTTTATTTCATTCACAACTCAAGGTGATATTTTTCTTTGTAGAGGCG
This sequence comes from Fragaria vesca subsp. vesca, assembly GCF_000184155.1. Lineage (NCBI taxonomy): Eukaryota > Viridiplantae > Streptophyta > Magnoliopsida > Rosales > Rosaceae > Fragaria > Fragaria vesca. The sequence continues at coordinate 25,867,726 of NC_020496.1, read as the reverse complement.
CCTGGATTAAGTTCCCGATTTGATGGGAAGGTTAAGAGAAATCTTGGCGACCTTGAGTTTGAGGAACGTCTGGAAGCAGTTAGAAGGTATAAACGCATTTTTTCTTAGAGGTCAAAAGATAGTCTTGATTACTGTTTTGAATATTTAGTTTTCATAAATGGTTGGGAAGTACTGCAAACTAAGGAACCATACTAACTGCCCAAGTAATGTATACTTCACTTGCATGTCAACTAACCCTTTATTGTACTCAGTGAAGCGGACGGTATTTCCTTCTCACTTTTCATCATTCAGCATTACCTAACATCATATATATGTATATGTATATAAAAAAGTCAGTAATCATGTCATTTTTATGCCTCGTTCCATGCTATTGCAGCGATATGTACGGCTGTGTTTGTACTGCATCATTCACATAGTAGCTGATTGGATGGTTTTATGTGCATAATGTTTTTAAGAAAAATTTCCTTTAAGTATCATGCCTTATGTGGAACATTCAGTTCAGCACTTCAGCAGAAAAAAACAGTTGAAAAAGAGGAATATGGAGCAATTGACTATGATGCACCTGTCAAATCGGAGAAGAAAAAAATTGGACTTGGAGCACAGGTAAACTTGTTATGCTATGTGCTGTCTAACCCATATAATCAATGTTCAAGGCACATATGTAACTGATTAGTGTGTCTCATGGAATAGATTGGAGTAGGTGTAGCAGTATTGGTATTTGGGTTGGTTTTTGCTTTGGGGGACTTTCTTCCTTCCAGCAGGTATGACATAGTAGATTGAAGTTTAAAAGATTTGAATACTTTGTTCTTCGATCTTTCTTCCACTTAAATGACTACTTGATTTTACGTATTGCATTTAGAGGTTGAAACTACTTTTATTGTTTTTTTATGCCCTTTTTATAGTATTTTATTCTAGCTGTTGTTTGTTAAGTAATTCGAGAGGAGTGATTTCATTTCGATATGGTTTCAAGTTTTCAGTGTTAGTCCTACTGAGGATGCTGCACTAACCAGTAATAAACTGTCCGAAGAAGAGAAAGCGTCACTTCAGGTACTGTTCAAACATAAAGATCTTTAGTCTTTTCTGTTTAGTATATTTGTTCTTTTTAGAAACTTTTTGTCTTATCACTTGAGAATAGATAATTGCTGAAATGTGTATAAAATCTAAATCATTGAGCTGATGTAGCTATGGAGAAGTGCTTCTGATATGTAACTATGTAACAGAGGGAAAGAGAGTAGAAACTAGTGAGAAAAGAATTAGAAAAGATAGATTCGGGCTGCTTTGACAGGACAGACGGTGGTTGATTCATACACACAATCCCAGAATAATATCACTAGTAGCATTAGTGATAGTATAATAAATGCAATGAAGTATTGATGATAGTAGTGATAGGAACAATATTATACATCACTAATTGTATCATCTCATTAGCAATTATACTTTGATTTTGTGGCAGACTAGGCTGAAAGAATATGAAGCAACACTTAGTAACAGCCCAAAAGATCCAACTGCTCTTGAGGTGAGTCGTATCGTATTACACAGCTTTGGAGCTTTCTTCCTTGGTTGTTGAATCCTACTACTGCTTAAATTCAAAGTTTAGATATCCAGGTTTTACTTTTACCATGTTTCCATTTAGTTAATGTCTACTTATACTCGTTTTGGTTTTGAAGTAATGTAAAAGGATATTGTTCCCGATTTCATGTTTGATCATGGGATGACCAATATGAGACCAAATGTTTATGCCAGTTCGCATTGCAGTGTACCAATAAGTTCACACATCAATGCAATTCAAATGTTGTGTTTGTTACATAGTAACATTACTTAGAAGATTAGAAGTTCAATGATGGTACAAAAATTTACAGTTTTTTTTTCTCTTAAATTTATGTCAAAGATAGAATTGTATAAGGAGTTTGAACCCAACCTATTCCTATCCAATTGTTAGTATGTGTATTATTTTGATCACTAATCGTAGAACATCAGCAAAAGGGACAGTTGGGAAAAAGCGGATAATAAATGGTTTTCTTATACCTTTCGTTATTATCCTTGAACATTGGCCAAACAAACATACAACTAAGAAGAAAGAAGCTACGTTTTTATAGAATTGCAATTAAGAACAATCTAAGGAGTAAGGAAAACTGTGAATGTCTTACTTTGATCACTTATAGTTTTGGTATGCCATCAAATATTCTCTGGCAGCCATTTTCAGTGTTTTTTTTGGGGCTTTGCAGGGAGCTGCAGTAACTTTGGCAGAATTAGGAGAATATTCTCGGGCTTCCACTCTGCTTGAGGACTTAACTAAGGTTTGTTCTCACTCTTTGCTCTTGGATTTATAAGACCACATTGTACGTGGAAAGGGGTGCTGAAATTGCTTATTGAGATTTCTCCTGCTGATAGCTTCTTAGTAACCCTTTTTTTTTTGGTGGGACAGGAAAAACCAAGTGATCCTGAAGTCTTTCGTTTGCTTGGAGAAGTAAAATATGAGCTCAAAGATTATGAAGGGAGTGTTGCTGCATATAAGGTTTCTTCCAAGGTCAGTCTTCTGACAACTTTGCACACTAAGCACAGCTAACTTCATCTAAGAATCAGTTGAAAGAGCTTGGTTGAGATAGATTTCAAATAATCCTTATCAGGGAAGTGCATTCATATAATTTGGTTTCTGATGATATTCATCATACCACCTATTCACAAAGTTCAATAAAATGCCTGACATGAATGTTCTGTTATTTTGTGGCAGGTGTCCAAAGATCTCAATTTTGAAGTTATGCGTGGCCTTACAAATGCATTACTTGCTGCTAAAAGACCAGATGAGGTTTTCAATTGGTCCTTTTCTTTTATGCTAACGTCATTTCAGAATACTTACCGCCATTGCATTCTTGTTGCAGTCTTTCGTCAATGTCCATGTTGTTTAGAGTGCTGTCAAAAAGAGAATATCTTCAATGGTATCAAGCATGTAGATAAGTCACATGCTCTAATTCACCAAAAGAAAAAAAAAAGTTACATGCTCTAGATTATGCTAATTGATATTCTTGAACTTGCCCAATTTTGCATACTGTAGCAGCTCTGAGTCTGGAATTCTGTAATCAAAGAAACATGGTTGTCATACTGGAGGAATAGTAATGTATTGCTCTAATTGTTTGTTGGATTATATCTTTTGAGGTTTTGATTCTCAGTTGTCTCCTAGATTATCAGTTTTCTTATAACTAGTAAAATCAGACTTATCTTTTATCCAAAAGAACAAAATCAGACTTGTCTTCTTCCGCCTTTCTGTTTGCAGGCTGTCCAATTTCTTCTCGCCTCTCGATCACGTTTAGATGCAGACAACCCAGAAACAAAGGCAGCAAGCAGTATGACTGGAATGCAGGTGGATCCCATTCAAGTGAGTCTCCTATCCTCACTGACATTTACATATTTTGGCACCACTGAAATGGCTACTTTGCACTTTGTCTTTTAAATTGAATAAGACTCAGATGAAACCAAACAGAGTTAGAATCTTTTGACCATTTAACTATTCATATATAATATCCCGACTTAATCTTGCAAATTTCTCTTCTTTTTAAGGTTTGAAATGTTGTTTGAGTTAATTTAGCTATCAGATGTTGTGTTTTGGGTTCAATTGGTTCTGTCCAAAGTCTGATTCTGTTTCCTCTATTTACTTTTGTATTTTCAATTTTGTCATGAACAATCAGGTCGAATTACTTCTTGGAAAAGCCTATTCAGATTGGGGCCATGTCAGTGATGCTGTCTCTGTCTATGATAGGCTCATCTCTAGTCATCCAAATGACTTCCGTGGTTACTTAGCTAAGGTTTTTCTTTTTCTCTTTTTCTTTTGTGGTGATTCATTTTTTGTTGGTTTCTTAAAGGTTTATTCCTTTAATGCCTCTGCAGGGAATTATATTAAGAGAAAATGGTAAAGGTGGAGAGGCAGAGCGGATGTTCATACAGGTATTTATGAACGCCTATTGGCACCTGAACTATACTTTTGAATGCCAATTGGCACCTGAAATATGTTTACACATGCACACATAGGCACACCGGCATTACATGTGAAGAGAGGATGATTATGCATGCAAATTTATGAATGACTAGTGTGAGATGAAGTCTATATCTGTAGTGATATGTGCTTACACACCAGAGATACAGATTAGGGAAGTCGTATGTTCCATCTATAAAATTTTCTGCAAGAAATGGCTTTGAGTGGCTTAAATTTCATGTGAACATTTTCCTACCTAATTGGGTTTACAAATGGTCTGACAGTATTGTGACTGCAGCAATATGCTACAGCACAAAGTAAGTTGTCAGTTATCTTGATTCCTTCCACTGTTGTGTTGAGTACAATTGTTAGGATATGAAGAGAGCCCTATGGTACTCTCAATTTTCTGAAGGGTGATAAACATAAAAACTTTCTTTTGTATTTTGTAAACAAACTTGATCTCATTATTTTGTACATTAGCAACTATTCTATTAAGTAGATGTGATACTAGTGCATACGTGTGAGCTTGTGTAACAGTGTGTCGCTATAATCATGATTTTGTGTGTGTGCAGGCACGGTTTTTTGCACCAGAGAATGCCAAGGCACTTGTAGATCGGTATTCAAGGTGATGTCCACAATCTTGAAGTAGAATGTGCCCCTAAATTGGAACACATGAGCCAATGGGAAGAGAGTCAGGACTAGGATAGATAAAGAGGATCAATTCTCTTCATTGTAACAAAAATTGTAATCAAAAGGCTTCTTGTATTACCACGTTTAGAACATTGAGTTTACTTGTATAGAACTGGAGACTTTTGGTCCAAGAACACTAAAGACGAGCTGAGCTGTGAATAAACAGATGATAGGTTTGGATCATTTTTTATATTCTTCTGATTTTGTGAAGTCTTTTACATAAAAATGAAATCTAACCTTAAATAAGTATTTAGCACAAAAAGCATGTAAAGTCGAACAAATTCTGAAACGCAAATGATTCATATGATTTTAGCCAACTTGAGTATGCTTGGCTTCATTTTCTGCAGCTATTGTCAGTCTCTGCCGGAGTTAACTCTAAAAGAAAAACACTTTCAGTCGAAATTTGAACCAGATTGATTTTCAGATAAGAGAAGTAAAACTAGTCAACAACCTTCCAGACTCAAGTATCAAATTTTATGAATCCACTTGCAAACCCTATTCCCTTAAATCCCAATTATAGGGGAACTAAAATTCACAAGCAGAAGATCATCACCACATACAATTGTACTCTGCTAGACCAAAACAAAAGTAACCTCAACTTTCCAATGGGAAAATTACCCTCATTTCACATCAATAAAACACAATTTCCCACACAACTCCCTTACATATTCAAGTACCCCAATAAACTCAACATCCCACATTGAAAACAAGTAAGGAATTACACAAACCCAAGAAACAAAACCCATTCAAGGATGTTCCTTATTGACATTCCTAACAGAATTCCAGATATCCCCAAAACCCTTGATTACATGAGGCAGAACACTCCCAATGCCTTGCAAGGTGAGCCCAGAAGCAACCCCAATAGCAAAAGACTCACCATAGCCAGGCTTGGAGTCAAGCTTCATGTTCAAAATGGCAAGGCTGTTGTTGGTGGTGTCAGCCTTTCTTGCAGTCTCAGCCAAAAGCTTGTCCTTTCTGCCTCTTCCAGAGGATATGACCCTAAACAGGGCAGTCTGGAGGTCCCCTATGACCTTGAGGGAGGCTTCTTGGGTGTCCATCCCTTGGGACTCATAGTGGGAGACGAGCTCTTGTGGGGTGGGCAGCTTTCTCTTGAGGGCATTTGGGTCTGTGGATTTGGTGGGTTTTTGGGGGTTGGAGTTTGGGGTCAGTGGTTGTTCCATTGGAGAGGGTTTAAGAAATGGTCAATTGGGGATGTTTGAGTTTTAAGGGTTTATGCGAGGAGATAAGGTGGACAATAAGGGGTAAAATAGTCTCAAATCAACCGGGTCGGGTCAGCTGGTACATACTTGAAAGCCCAGGTCAGTAGACGGGTCGGGTCAGTTGGCACATTTTCTGTCGATATTGTGCTCCATTTTTGTGTGCTGCTTTTACTTTCCAGTTAGATTGGTAACTTCTACATTCTATAGAGTGCCGGGGTAACCATGCTGTGAGTATCGCAATTGCGCGACTTGACAAGTTTCGTATTTTAGGTTGAGTTTTATGCCGCTTCCATACATTCTTGGATTGCAAATTTTCCACACATTATGGTTTGATCTACAAATCTCAAGGTCTTGACAATGAATTATTATTAGTAAGGAATTTTCTTCAGGAGGCTGAGAATTTAGCTTCAGTTTTTACTAGTTTCTTTATGTGTTTCAGAGCCGCGTTCTATTGTAAAATGACAGATTGTTGGTGAAATACAGTGATACACCTTCCAATTAATTTGTTCTAATTTAGCTCTAGGGTTGGTGCAACATTTTTATTTATTAACATCATACATATGTGCACATATTGCCGCTCACATCTAGCGTGTCCGCTCTTTAGTACCAATAATCTAAATTAATGCTACATGTATCTTGATTAACAGTAATAAAATCAAACATGCCAAAAAGACGTGTGACAATACTTTTGATAAGGTGGACAAGCTAAAGGATGGTCCACAAATTAACATCTGTTACGGTTGCTGTTGCAGAACTTGCTCTAAATTTTTCTTTAAACACACATCCTACAACAATCTTTTGAATTATGAATGCCACAACCCCAATAAGAAAATCAAACAAGAGATTGTCAACCCAATCCGAGAAGTTTATTCCATGCGTTGGAGAAGATGGCACAACTCCTTGGATATCATTGAATGCCACACTAAAGAAAGACAAGTGATGCAGAGCTTTAAGAGAAGCAGGGATTTTACCATGTAGATGGTTATAAGAGAGATCCAGTCTCTCTAAGTTGGTGAGTTCTGAAACTTGATCTGGGATTCTTCCATACAAGTTGTTATGACTGAGATCCAACACATAAATAAACTTCAACTCCCCAATCTCAACAGGGATATCTCCACCAAAGCTGTTGTTGCTGAGATTGAGGTAACTGAGACAGGTGAGGTTGGTGATAGACGGAGAGATTACACCACTTAGCCCTCTCCCAGGCAGCAATAGAGCTACGATACGTTGATGATCATCATCTTGGTTGCAAGTTACTCCCTCCCAATAGCAACAGTCAGTTGAATCAGACCAATTCAACGGCGGTGAGGAAGATGATGATACCTTGAAGGTCAAGGACAGGAGAGCGTCTCGATCCACCTGGTCACAAGCACCAGAGGCAAAGCAAGCAAGGAAAATCCATTGAGCCAAGTAGAGAAGAATCTGTATTATTCCTCTATGGAAGATCATGGCAAGAGGAGCCTCAATCTGTCAATCCTCACCGAATATTCTCATGGAATCATATGCATATATTATCATCAAACAGTATGTCTCTCAGCCTCTGAATGTGTTCTAATATTATCAGATTAAGGGCAGTAAACACCTACTGCGTAACGACCTAGAGAGAGAGAGAGAGAGTTGACAATTTGATCTTGTTGGACCTGGTATTAAGTTGGAAGTTTGATCAAATGACGTGGTAGCTTAGCATACAAGGCATATATGAGATACTACGTACATGACTTGGTTGAGCTTCTCAGTTATTGACCATACTCTGAACCTTAGGTTTACACAATGAAGGAAGCTTGAACGAATATTACATGTAATGACATTGCCTTTTTACTAGTGAAGACCATTACATATAGAAACAATTCATATGAACATTTACTTATGAAGGCAGAGACAGCAGTGTGCAACTACAAGTGCAGTTTACCTTATTTTTCAAGAGGATGTTGGACAATGCATTAGTCATAATCTGATATAATAACAAACTAGCGTATAAGGACTACATACTAAATAAAGTCACTACCTAACCTAACACAGCGCAACAAACATATGAACAAAGTAGCCGGATATGTGAAATTCGGGTAGTGTATGTGTGAATTTACATCGATTTCCTTGATAATAGGATCTCATTTCCTGTATATGCAGAAAAGTATGTGATTGAGGTTTATCTAACATATATGAACTCAAAAAATAGGCAAAGGAACCATAATAACAAACTGTGCTAAATCTGGTAACACCAAATACCTTTCTCCCTGTCTGAGTGTCTGCCATTGCTGTTTCTCATTCTTTCAGAACAAATATGCAGTTACGAGGGAGTACCGGTAGAAGAGTAGAAAGTCCGACCTATTATAGGTCTGAATAAACACGCACTAAATCAACTTCTCCTGTTTGATGAATCAATTTCTTCTCACACCAACCTATTAATGGAATTTTCGTGTTATCAATACTAATACCAATACGAAAAGCAATGCCGAAAGTGATCCCGAAGATGAGCGCTCTAAGAATCTTATATGAAGATCTCTTAGTAACTGCAGACGCTAGAGGGCTTGGAGGGCTTGGGGAGCAAAAGTGATTTGCAGCACATAATCCTGGATTCCCTTCGAAGCTTGATTTGGTAAAAGTATTGAACTGACCCCCAGATGGCACTGGTCCCTGAAGATCATTGTATGCCACACTGAAGAAAGACAAGTGCAGACCATTGAGAGCGGCAGGTATTGCACCAGATAGGAGGTTATAGGAGAGAGGCAACGCCTCCAAGTTGGTGAGATTAGATATCTGAACTGGGATGCTGCCAGAGAAGGTGTTGTGACTAAGGTCCAACACGAGAATGACCTGCAACTGCCCTATCTCGGTGGGGATGTTGCCACTGAGGTTGTTATTACCGAGATATATAGCGGGGGGAAGGCTGGACAGTTGATTGTACTGGTATTGATCACTTCCATTTTGGGGAATCGTAAAGACCGGCAACTCTATACGACCTCTGTCCGCTAGATGGATGCCTTGTTTTGATGTCAAACTAGGCATCCCACAGAGCTCCCTAGGAAATCCTCCAGTAAGGAGGTTATGGGACAAATCTATGTAGAAAAGGTTTGGCAGACTACCTAACGAACCGGGTATAGAACCATGTATGAGGTTAAATGACAGGTCCAAGACTTTAAGATTTTTAAGCTTGCCAAGCCAAGTGGGAACTCGACCTGTGAAATTGCAACCACCTAGAGCAAAAACCCGTATATTCTGAAACCCATCAGGGTCTGATAGGTCTTCATCATATGGCAAAGGTTCATTCACAAAACTTTTGGAGAGTACCAGAGTAGACAGATTCCTGCAACCCCTTAAAATTCTAAGAGCCCCGGTGGCATTGGTAAGGTTGTTGTTAGAGATGGAGAGGTATGCCAGGGATGCCAGTCCAACTATTTCAGGTGATATCTGGCCTCTGAGCCGATTACTGGCAAATCGAATTGCTGTCAATGACTTGCAAGAGTAGAGGCTTTGCGGTAACTCACCAGAGAAGTTGTTGTTACCAAGGTCGAGTATTGTGAGGTGTTTGAGATTAGAGAAATTGAAGGAAGAGAGCTCTCCTGCCAAGTTGTTGACACGCAAATTCAAGGCGGATAGATTTGTGCAGTTTGCAAGAGATGGAGGCAAGGAACCTGTGAGGTTGTTGTTATGAAGAACTAGCTTTTCCAACAGGAAAAGGTTACCGATTTGGACTGGAATTGACCCAACGAACTGGTTCGAGTAGAGCTCCAAGATCTTCAGGTTGATTAAACGCACAATGCCATCACCAATGGGACCTGACAAACGATTGACAGGCAGAGAGAGCCTTTGGAGATCAGCAAGGTTGAAAATGTCATCAGGGAGAGGACCAAAGAGATCATTGTATCCTGCGCGAAGGACTTGGAGGTGGGAACAAGAGCCTAGTCCAATGGGAATGTGGTCAGTGAATTTGTTGGAGGAGAAGTCCAAGATGGTGAGGCTGCTGGGTTTACTGCCATTTTTGCAGAAAACAGAGATGGGAATGGAGCCAGCAAAGCTGTTATTGCTGACATTGAAAATGGAGAGAGAGCCAGCAGCGATGGATGGGATGAGGATCGACGATGGGATTGTTCCATTGAAGTAATTGCTGGACAAGTCTACAATCTCAATCTTGCTGGCATCGTCTGATGAAAGTGGTAGATTGCCGTTGAGCCGATTGAAGCTCAAGTCCAGAACTTGAAGGCGAAACAGGGATTGGAACAAACCATCCGGGAGAACACCCAACAGAGAATTGTGGGAGAGATCAAGGTGGGTTAGATAGGTGAGGTTAGTGATAGCTGGAGAGATTGTACTGCTTAAACCTCTCCCAGGCAGCCAAAGATGAACTACTCGATCATCAAGACCACAGAGTATTCCTTCCCAATGGCGGCAGTCGGAGGAAGCAGACCAGTTCAATGGTGATGAGACCTTGAAAGCCAGAGACAAGAGAGCGTTGTGATCCACTTGATCACAAGCAGCCAAGGCACTGCAAGGAAGAAACAGCAGTACAAAAACCCACTGCCATAAAACGATGAGCTTTGTCATTGGGATGCCCTTCATCTTGTCCTTGGAGAAAGTTGCTTTGCTGGGCACCATCTTATTCATTTCCAAACCAGTGGTACCAATTTAGCATGTCTTTATATCAATCTGACCTCTGCCTTTGGTCTGAGATTCTATGCGAGTGGAAGTACTGCGGTATCTAAGGAAACACTGTTTGGTCTCTACGTAATGGAGCCCAAGACTGAGTCCAAGTCATACTGCATGAACAGACTGATATAATAAAAAAAAAGTGCTTACCAAGATATTAATAGACAATGGATTACAAAAACTGGAATGAAACATAAAAGAACATTTCCTTATCAAAAAACAGAAAAGAGAATATATCACAAAAGCGTTTAGTTGCAGTTTGGTTCAAGGAATGGAAAGGAAATGAAATAAATTCTTTGAATTTTCCTTTGACATGGGAAAGGAAAATGAATCCTTGGGGGTGGGGGGAATGAACAATTTTCCATCCAATTTTCCTTTCATGTGGGAACCACTTTCCTTTCCCACTCATTTCCCTTTGGTTTCCAAATAAGGGTCAGCTAACTTTTACTACCATGAAGGTTGGACGACCTTCCACGTCCTGAAAAGCTGTAAATCTTGTTCAATGTGAATCACAGCTTGATGGGTTGTTTATAGTTATATTGTCCCATTGTAGTAAATTAATTAACGTTAAAGCAGAAATTGATGGGTCTAGTAGAGATTAGAGAGAGAAAACAAAGACACATCAATTTTAGGAGAAATAGAACAAACAGGTCCAGCATCCATACAAAGGGAAGATGATACCTTGAAACTTGAAGGCCAAGGACAAAGAGCCTCATGATCCAATTGGTAGGGGGCAGCACAGGTAAAGCAAGGCATGATCATGCCAAAGACAACATATTGTCACAAAAAGAGAAGAGGCTGTGTTGTTCGCCTTTGTTCATTGTGGAGAACTAGAGCGAGCCTATCTATACAGGCAGTTGTATCTGAGCATGAAATGCAGAAAATTAATATTTAGGTATGATAATGAAAATCACATAATTCAGGTGATTTTTTTTGTAAATGCATGAACATATGATTGTGAAGTATTTCTATAGAAAATTCTTTCACATCAGAAAGGGACACTATCAGTATTTAAGATGAACACATACCAGAATCATGAGGGAGGAAAGTTATTAAGCTACCAGAAAAGGAAATTTACTAATATCTTTTAAAACTGAAACAAATTAACATTATCTAATGTAAAAAACATGGAAAGAAAGAAAAATTCCATGGAGACCTGGTCTTAATATAAAAACTGTTTACTCTGAAACAGGAAAGGCTGTTCCAGTGTGATACTGCTGGTTAGTCTTAGGCTCATGGCTGTTGAACTTTGTAATTAGTCAGAATGTGATAAAAAAGAAACATGACTCCTTTCTATCCTACCTAATTCAGGAGTTGGATCCAGACCTATCTTAAAGATGATTATGAATAACAGTGAATTGCATTTGATTAATAGTCTTGGACTTGAACCATAAATGAAGACTTGATGACTTGGTAAAACATAGCTTGAACTGATAGTAAAAGTATTGTTGAATGCACAATTCATTTCCTTAAAATGTGCATGCCTCAACCAATCCATTATAAATCTAAATCACAAGTTTTATGTACATAAACCCTTGAGAAACTGAAAATAGTAATCCTGGAATGACTTAGCTTCAAACCAAGATGTGGTTACTGAACCAAAACTAACCCCAGATGGTTACAAGGATGGAACAAGTGCTTGAAGAAAGACAGAAAAAGTTCGACAATTTCAGAGAAACAGCACTATCACAAGATGAATTGTAATAAAACTAGTGACTAATAATGGGTCGGAAATCCAGGATGCTTCCAAAGTAGGTGCTAAAACTCATAGTGTTTACTTTCAGACTGTGCCAGCAGTCTGCTGCTGCTAGTTTGGTCTTAGCAGGCGGACCTTGTAATTATCTTAACCCATTAGGGAGCCCTTCTAGTGAGGACCCTTAAGTTGAGGACTTGGTGATGACTTTTCGGTTTATCCCACCTTTCGATCTTATATCTACATCTTAACCGTTCAGTTTATAGGTATTTATGAGTAGATCATTTCTTCAAATTTTCAGCTATATTGAAAATTGTTAAGACATTCATAAGTATGATTTATCAATTATGAACTTGAATGGTTTATATTTGACAGATTTGGTTCGTCTATTAATTTGATCTAGTTTGTTATCTTAACGAACACCAATTTGAGTGAAAATTTGTAGAAATGATCTACTCATATAAACCTAAAAACTGAACGAATAAGATGTCAAAATGTGATCGAAAATTGGGTCTATTAAACCATAAACCGAAAGTCATCACTAAGTCCTCAACTTAAGGGTCCTCACTAGAAGGACTTCTCATTAGTCATATTCTATTAGTTAGTTCCCCTTTTAGGTAAGATCCATGAACACAGGTCCATTGAAATTCAGGTTGGTCTATGCCTATTTAGGTGAACTTTATATCAATTTCCTGATAAGGGGGATTGATTTACTTTGTTGATCACGGAAACCTAGGGTTGGATATTGAACATCTTCACATTCGAAAGTAGGTAAAGGAGCGATAAAACGAACTGTATACTAAAAAAACCTGGTGAACCAAACTGTGATACTGTTCCCCGTCTGTGACTGGCTGACTGCCCACGCTGTTTTTCTGTCTTTCAGATCTGATATGCATTAACATGTAATACCAATAACAGGTTTTATCACATACACGCACTGAAGAATTCTACTTCTTATTCCAGTGAAGAACTATTCTTTTTCTTACACCAACTTAGTAATGGAATTTGTTGTCATTACTCATCAATGCTAATACCAATAACAAAATTTAAACCAAGAAAATGCCGAAAGTGATCCCAAAGATGAGTGCACTTAGAGTCTTATCTGAAGATCTCTGAGTACCTGAAGATACAGGAGGGATTGCAGGACTTAGAAGGCGAAGGCAAGATAGCTGCGCAGTTTGATAGCCACATAATCTTGTATTTCCTTCAAAGCTGGAGATGGTAAAAGTATTGAACTGACCCCCAGATGGTACAAAACCCTGAAGATCATTGTATGCAACACTGAAGAAAGAAAGGAAATTCAGAGCTGTAAGGGAAGCAGGGATTGCACCAGATAGATGGTTATACGAGAGATCCAATTTCTCTAGGTTAGATAGGTTTGACATCTGATCTGGGATGCTACCAGAGAAGTTATTATGGCTAAGATCGATCACTTGAAGAAACTTCAATTGACCAATCTCAATAGGGATATTGCCACTGAGGCTATTCCAACCAAGGTATAGTGCTCGGGGAAGTTGAGAGAACTGCTTGTATTGCTGATTAGTACCATTTTTGGACATCACAGTAACTGGTAACTCTAGAAAACTTTGTTCCACTTTTTCGTTGGCCTCTTTTGATGTCAAAGATGGCATTCCGCAGAGCTCCCCAGGGAATGATCCAGTAAGGAGGTTATTGGACAAGTCCATGTAGAACAGCTTGGGTAGACTACCCAACCAACCTGGAACAGTGCTGGTTATAAGGTTATATGACAGGTCCAAGACTTGAAGATTCTTAAGCTTGGCTATCCAGGTGGGCACTTGACCTGTAAACTTGCAACCACCCATAGCAAGAACTTGGAGTTTGTCAAATCCATCTAGGTCTGCCAGGCTTTCATCATTTGGCAAAGGTTCCAACAGAAAACTCTTGGTGAGGACCAGAGTGGTGAGATTCTTGCAACCCATTAGAACCATAAAGGCCCCGGTGGCGTTGGTAAAGTTGTTGTTAGAGATGGAGAGGAAAGCAAGGGATTCTAATGCAACTATTTCAGGTAATATCTGCCCTTGGAGATTATTGCTGTCCAATCTAATTGCTGTCAATGACTTGCACGAGTAGAGACTTTGCGGTAACTTACCAGTGAAGTTATTGTTGCCAAGGTCAAGTGTGGTGAGGAATTGGAACGTAGAGAAATTGAAGGCAGAGAGGTCTCCTGTTAAGTTGTTATCACGCAAACTCAAGGTGGATAGATTTGTGCAGTTGTTGAGAGATGGAGGTAACGCACCTGTGAGGTTGTTACTGTGGAGGACCAGATCCTCCAACATGACAAGGCTACCAATTTGGGTGGGTATATTCCCCACGAATTGGTTTGAGTAGAGCTCCAGGATCTTCAGACTGGTTAATCCTACAATGCCATTGCCAATGTTTCCTGATAAGCGGTTGAAGGGTAGGGAAAGCTGTTGGAGATCAGCAAGGCTAAAAATGTCATCAGGGAGACGACCAGACAGAGCATTGAAGCCTGCACGGAAAATCTGGAGCTTGGAACAAGAGGCAAGGCCAGTGGGAATTGGATCAGTAAATCTGTTGAAGGATACATCTAAAAAGGTGAGGTTGTTGTGGTTGCTGCTATTTTTGCAGAAAACAGAGATAGGAATGGAGCCAGCAAGGCTATTTTTGCTGACATTGAAAAAGGATAGAGAGTCAGAAGCCACAGATGGGATTGTTCCATTGAAGTAATTGCTGGACAAGTCTACAATCTCAAGCTTGCTGGCTTCAGTAGGTGAATTTGGTAACTGGCCGTTGAGACGATTGAAGCTTAAGTCTAGAACTTGGAGGCTAAAGAGGGAGGAGAACAAGCCATCCGGGAGTAGACCAAACAGGCTATTGTGCGAAAGATTGAGGTGGGTGAGATAAGTGAGGTTGGTGATAGCTGGAGAGACTGAACCGCTTAAGCCTCTCCCAGGCAACCACAGATGCAGGACTCGATCATCTGGACCACAGATTATTCCTTCCCAAAAGCAACAGTCTGAGGAAGCAGACCAATTCAATGGTGATGAGGCCTTAAAATCGAAGGATAAGAGTGCGTCGCGATCCACTTGATCACAAGAAGCAGATGCACGGCAAGGGAGAAACAACATAATGAAAACCCACAGACACAAAAAGATTAGCAATGTTTTTAGGACATCATTCTTCCTGTCCTTGGAAAAGGTTATGTTGGGTTTCATCTTG
This sequence comes from Fragaria vesca subsp. vesca, assembly GCF_000184155.1. Lineage (NCBI taxonomy): Eukaryota > Viridiplantae > Streptophyta > Magnoliopsida > Rosales > Rosaceae > Fragaria > Fragaria vesca. Next base: position 25,852,311 of record NC_020496.1, on the reverse strand, counting down.
ACTATCTCCAAGCTACTACTACCAATCAATACATCACATTGTATATGATTATATATGTAACCTGCACCCTTACTCTGAATTAAGTTCTACGAATGTGGAATATTTTATTATTTTGGGATGGAAGGAAAAACCCTCAACCTAGAGAGACCAGACAGAGTCCAAGTCATGATGCAGGAACAGAACGGTTTAATAAATTTGTGCTTACCAGGTCATAAGGAAAAAGGAACAATTAATTCTAGAAAAAATTGGACTAAAACATATAAGAACATATTCCATAAGCGTTTACTTGACAAGGAAAGAGATTATTTGACTTTGAGTTGGACTTTCCACAATCTACAAATCTTGTTTAATAATTTGAAAGAAAAGCCTGGATGGTTTCTTTGCCCTGTTTAAAGCAGAAATTGATGGGTGGTAGAGACAACAACGAAGAGAAAAATGAACATAAAGGGAAAGAAAAAACAGGTTCAGCATCCATACAAAGGGAAAGATCATACCTTGAAAGAACATCCTGATCCAATTGGTAAAAGCCATCAGAGGCAAAGCAACACAGCAACACAAAGGACAATCCCTTGACCCAAAGCAGAAGAGCCAGTGTTCTTCGTCTTTGTTCATTGTGAAGCACTAACTAATCCTTCACAATGAACAAAGACAGTCTATGCATAACATTGTCCATGTGCATTGCAGCAAACACCATTGACCTACATAGAGGGAGACAGAGTGCCAGCAAACGTTGCATGAATACATTGATCATGATAATTTATTCTTAAAGACATGAAGAAAAATTCTCCTAGAACATCATTTAAAAAATGGCAAGCACATAAAAAACCAATTACACAGAAAGTCAAAAAAACGTGGTTAAAATAATAAATTCTGATCTGTAGTGTTTACTTGACCGGCCCTTGAGGATTGGACCTTCCATGTGCTTTAACAATTGACCAAATTATATTCTTCACAGTTAAGAAGTTGCAGAAAGGCAAGGAGAAACAGTTGATAAACAAATTAATTAAAAAGAAAAAGAAAAAGAAAATGGTTCAGAATCCACACAAGTAAAGACTTTATTCACCACCAAAATTACTGGGTAACTAAAGAGAATCAGAACAAGATTTTCTGGGTAACTATTAGACTGAGAATTAGCAGAGAAAGATCTATGCTTTGTCAAAAAAAAGTAAGAAAAGCTATCTATGATCAAGCACAAACCCAGATATATTTGGAATCAAATTTGTTTGCAAGTAGGTTGTTAAATTTTGTCCAATTCTATTGGAGGTATGATCATGACATGTTCTTGTGAAAGCAAGTAACGGAGAGTGAAGCTGACAATAGAATATGTAAATGATAAAAATGGAGTTTAATACCTTATACTGGTTGTGGGGAGTTAACACGTACTTTGTGTTTCCAAAAGCTCCTTGAGAGCGATGATGCTCTTGCAACAGAACCGCATTGCAAACATGATACTTCTGTTTTATCCATTGATGAAAAGCATTGACGTTGTTTACTGAAAGATCAGAAGGAGACGGTGAACTGCCTATTGTGAAGATTTGTATCCCCTCATTCGGCATTGGGCATTTCTGCGGAGCCCCGACCCACTTATTTATTAATTTTTTATTAGAATGGAATAATCTTGTTAACAACAAACTAGATAGTTACATAAGGAATTAGTACATTAGAGTCATTGTGTTACGTTCTCAACCCAAACTTGAAATGCAGGAAACAAACTTTTTACTGTAATTCTTAGGGCTATATGTACAATTAATTGAAGATAAGAAGTGAAAGATGGTGACGAGATAAAATAGACTAAGGATAAAAGTCATAAAACACACGTTCTTCCTCATCTTTGGGCTCAAGTGACTCACACGTGATCACAATTGCACAATTGATGGAGGTATGATAGAAGTTGATCCGAGATACGAGAACAATATACAAAAGATAAACTAAGTTCGGGTATTACTTTAATGACTAGCTTTGAGAGTTCGGATATCATTCTGGCAGTCATCAACAAAGAATAATACTGACACACAAAAAAAGTAATCTCTAGCTACTACTACTTTTCTTTTTAAGAAAAATGATAATATCTTTTATTGATCAACGAAACAGTACATAATAGTTTACCACTTCTATTACCTAAACACTAACACTCTTGACATAAGCCTCATCGAAAACACCAACATAATAGTTTGCCCAAAAACACTATAACACTCTAAACTATTATAATAACAACAGAAAGAAAAAAAAACAAAAAACAAAAAACCCATCACCTAAAGACTATACTAAGGAGAAATTTGATCGAAAACACCAGGAAACTAAACCATTGATGCGTTTCTCTATTGTTTTGATAATTATCTACGTCGCCCTTCGGCATAACCATTATCATAACCTATATTATAACCCTTTTCCCCACCTACGAGACAACCAGCCGTACAACCAAAGGAAAACAAAGCGCCGAACATGATGACTTCAAGACATATCTGTCGTCTACGACTAGTTTCTTCAAGACATATCTCTCGTCTACGGCTAGTTTCTTCAGCCACAAGTAAGTGCTGCAGCTCCTCCGGAGTCATAGGTATAGCATCAGATCCAGCGTTTCCAACTCTGATCGAGTTGGCAAATTAAGGCAACATAATGGGACGGAAGACCGTTAAGGACGTGCTTAACAAAATCACCGTCAGGAACCGGAGATCCGGCAGCCTTGAGTTTATCAGACAATTTGTTTGCTGATTTATAGTAATCCGACATCCATAAATTTCCTTTCTTCAGATTTTTGAGGCGAGTGCTCAGCTGGATTACTCGGAGTTTCGCAATTTCTCCTTGCTCTTCCAACTTTAACTACAGAGCTCGGGAACTTGAGCATGCTTCTGTTGCGTATGAGAGCATGGCCTCCGATAAAGTGAGCTAGATGAAGTACATGCACTTTTGGTCTTTGTCTTCTGTCAAGGGTTGCTCTACTCCTTGAACCATATTGAACATGTCATAGTTCTTAAGGACAAGGACCATCAAAGAAATCCACAGTGAATAGTTGTCTTCAGTGAGTTTAACCGGCACAATGTCACGAGCTTAGCCTTAGCACTTCCCTTATGCTAAGTCAGTCTTACTCACGCAAACACTTTGGCTAGAACACCAGAACGAAGGGAGAAGATCTTTGAAAGAGAGAACTTGTATTAAGCTTTAAGAGAACTTTATAAAGCTTTACAAGTGACCTTGAATGCTATCCAACTCTCTATGCCTGAAATGGGAGGGGTGCTTCCCTATTTATAGGCATTCTCCCCCCTTGCCTAGGTTTCTAGATAATTCTAGGACATATACAAGAATAGAGAAGTATAGAGATTTTTAGAGTTTTCTATACAACTTTAAGTGATACCTTGAGTATTCTAGAGACTTTTGGAGTAGTCTTGACCCTTGAGCTTCTCTAGGGTTCTAGAGAGTTCCGGATTGTCCTAGAGACTCTCTAAGGTTCTAGAGAGTTCTAGAGTTGTCCGAATGCTTTCCGATCCTTCCGGAAGCTTCCAAGACCTTCCATAATATTCCGGATGCTTCTAGAATGCTCATGTGCTCTCCAAAACCCTCCTTGAGCCATGCTTGCATCAAAATGCTCAATGAAACTCCTTGTTAAATTGGCGGGGCGTGACAACAAGCTGGGCAGCAACATGAGGTTGGAATTGTGAAATCATCTCGGATTGTTCAAGCATCTTCAGATCAGTCGATGAGCTATATATTCGAAATCCCATGAAGAAGACCAATTAGGAAGAGACAAATATAGCAATACATTTATGATATATGTAGCTAGAACATGCAATAATAATAGACATCAAACAAAACTATATATTGAGCACCAAATTACGTGAATCAAATCTCCTGATGGATCCTAGAAATTGGTTGCGAAGGGAAATTTTGAATACTGAAAGAAATATATAAGTCGAGAACAAGAACAAACCTGAAACTGTCGAAAGAATTAATATCCCTTGTATGCCTGCACGGCTTGGTTAAAAGAGCGGCTGATTTCCCTCTTGTTATATAGGGACGAGTTTAGAAAACCTAGCTCTCTTTCTTTTTCTTCACGAACAAGTTGTGGTTGGATGAGTTTTACTTGAACAAGAAATAATTCGCAAATTAAGGCTAGCTAGCTTATGGGATTTAAGCAAACGGTGTGTTTAGATATTAGTGAATTCCCGGAAATTTAATAAAAAATGAGGAATTCCCAATTGCTTTGGACTCTTTCCACCGTTTGGATTTTTATTCCGTGGAATTTGCAATTTTCACTAGAAAATAATCGTGGAATTTGAAAGCTTAAATTCATGACTTGAATTCCTCACAAAATAGGCGTCATTTAAGTTGAACAAGAATAATCTTTTCCATTATCTCATGATTTCATTAATATTTAAATTAATGTAATAACAATTATCTATTTGATTATTATTAAGATATAATTGCTACACAAGCTGCCAATGGGGTGTACGTAGGAAGTTGTTCCTTTATGGGCATCATCCTCTCCCTAAACCTTTGTAATCCCATATATATTATATTCGTAACAAAATGTCACCCTACATTTTCTGGCCATGGTTAGGAACTTAGGATTAACGCAACAATGGGAATTAGGAACTTATGTGTTGAACTAATGATAGCATCAGAAACTGATGATGGCTGAATTATATGTAGTAAGCCCTAGCCCTTGTAGAACAGAATCTATACGTGATCGGCTAGCTATATATCAATGGAAACAACAGTTTCTCTTTTAGATTTTCACAAATCGATCATATCAAATGGGCATTCTCTTTAACGCAACCGGAAATACGGGGGGCTAACAAACGTTAAGCCATAGAAAAGATGGAGAGTTTACGCTCTCTTAGCTAGGTAAAACTCTGGAATTAAACCAGAAAATAAGAGAAAAACTCTCAATTGATAATAATTTGATAGATTGATTAATTCAATGAATAATACAACATAGAGGGTGTCTTTATATAGGCTCTAACTCTTGATTAAGTCATATTTAGAATAGAATTAGAAAATTGTTTGGATGCGGGTGAATTCTCGGGAATTTAATCAAAACTAAGGAATTCCAAATTTCTTAAGACTGTTACCCCCGTTTGGATTTTTATCCCGTGAAATTAGCAATTTCCACAGGAAAATAAATGTAGAATTTGAGAGTTTAAATTCCCAACTTGAATTCCCCATAAAATAAGTATCATTTGTCAATTCCCTTAACTGAGGTTAGTCTAAATACAAATTCTTATCATTTTAAAACTCTACATCATGAAATCCAAATAATGGAATTCTCAATTAATGGAATTTAAATTCATGGAATTGTAATTCCTATGATTTTATAATTTCTATAGAAATTAAAATTATTTTATCAAAACACAATAAAAGAAGGGCCAATGATAAAAGGGTACAGTTAGATGTAATAAATGATAACACAGTTAATAAATATTCATTGATGATAAAACAGTACCTCTATTTAAATCTCTTAAAGCGTTGCCCATGAAAATAAAAAAAATTACGATCTATGCCACTGTTCTCTTAAAGCGTTGCCCCTAAGAATGAAAATAACTACGAATTATGCCACTGACGCCGTTACCCCATCCACGCCGTTACCCCCATATCTGAGTCCCCCACCTCTGATTTTCGTTTCAAAAATCATTTCACTTTCCCTCAAAACTATCGAAACCGCTCCTCTCCCAATCTCGCTGAAAACCCTAATTCTCTGTGTCTCCGGCGAATCCATCATCCATCTCTCTCCGACGAATCCGTCGTACTCCCCAGTAACTGTCGACACGAGGCTCATCTTCGGCTCGAGGGCGGCGTCGAGAACAATTCCTCCACAACACCAGAATTCGAAAAAAATCAGATAACATCTTCGTAGTCCTTAATCTCTACCTCCTGCTTTTGATTCCTTCTGATTACACAGTATTTTAAGCTCGACTATTTTGCTATTTTTGGTTCAGTAAATCCTATTAACATAATTTGAAGGTTTTTGAAGATCTAGGATTCAGGAATGGGATTAGGGATTTAGGGGGTTTGGGAGTTCGAACTTTGATATCGGTGTGGTTTTGAAGATCTAGGGTTCACTGACATTCTGTTCATTTGTTTTTGCTTCATTTTTTCGTTTGATTAATGTTCGTTATTCATTGCTTTTGTTCTGTTTAGTTTGGGGTTATGAAGTTGCTTTTGGTGTGTATTTTTTGTTCAGATTCTACAGTTCATAGGTCTGCATCTGTGATGCTGGGACTTAGAGTTGTATTAGTTACATGGATAGTTACATGGATAGTTACATGCTTAGTTACATGGATAGTTATATACATTGATAGTTACATGCTTAGTTACATGGATAGTTACATACATTGATAGGTACATGATTAGTTACATGCATAGTTACATGGATAGTTACATGAATAAATAGTCAAGTAACTATCCATTAATAGTTACATACATTGATAGTTACATACATTGATAGTTACATACATTGATAGTTACATTAGTAGCTTAATGTAGGTACACAAGTCATTTAACTATCCATCAAACAGTTACATAAAAATGTCAAAGCAATAAAAACTGAAGCCCCTGGAAACTATGTAACTATCACAATCAAAGAAACTGCCAATGTAACTAAACATTTCACTAAAAAGGTACCTTGATTCGCATCCTTGGCAGATGCACCAATAAGCTGCCCTCTGTATTTGTTGGTGATGAAGGTAGCATCAATGAACAGAATGGGTCTGCAAAACTGAAAACCCTTCATCCACGCATCATAACA
>NC_020496.1:25835422-25845481 GCF_000184155.1 Fragaria vesca subsp. vesca | reverse complement strand
CAAACGAAACGCTAGACTCTTCACTAACATTGTTACTCAACACACTTTCAGAACCAGAAGCACTAACATCAAAAGAGCACACATCCACATCAACAAAATCTGAACTATAACGGGCCAAAACTCTAAACATCATATTCATATCATCTTCATTTTCAAGACGATAAGATACAACATCAGGAAAACAGTATACCTCAGCTTGACAATGCTTCTGCCCAATATCGGAAATCGGTCACGTACAGAATTAGCAAAATCAATATATGAGACGCTTTGATCAAATGAAACTGCTGCTCCTTCACCAGAGTACACAAGCTTTGCAGTATAGTTACTGTCTATAGTACCTGAACAAAAATATGTATAGTATTTCAGATTACAAGTAACTCATGACACCTATAAGCAAAACAATGCAAACAACCAAAATAAGCAAAACAATGCAAACAAATCACTTTTTCAAACACTAAAATCACTAAATTCGTGAGAGGCTGGGAATATAGCAGAGATTGAGTCAAAGAGTTACAAATCCCTAAATTCCTATGAACCCTAGAATTCACCGATCGACAACATATCAAATTGTAACGATTAAACACAGAAAGAAATCAAAACATTGTGTCTGAGCAAATCATCGACCTCTTTTGCGTTGGAAGGCGGTGGATGCCGGAACTGATGGAGCCACCGTGTCACAGATACGAACGATGAAACTCAGGTGGCGCCGACGGGATCGAGATCGAGATCGAGAGAGAGATCGAGAGAGATCGAGATCAGGTACAGAGAGAAAGCGGTAACAGAGAGATAGAAAGAAGAGCTGAGAGAAAGCGTAACGGATAGAGAAGAGAACGAGAGAAACTAACAGAAGGGTAGAACCGTAAATCCATAAAATTTAAAAACGTATTTTTTATCATAATTGACACTTAATCACAACCATTACATCATATTATATATAATTAAGTAACTATTTTATCATCTGATAACATTTAGGGTTACCATTTTAACATGTGGAACAAATGATTATTTTTTTATCATTTGTACCTTCAAATGACACTTTTGTGTTATTTGCCCATAAAAGAACTAGAAATCCTAAAACAATATTAAATGCTGAATCGGAATATCAAAACGACATCTTTTAGCCTAAATCTGACAGGTCTCACTAAAGTGCGTTTTGTAGATCTCGTCGTTCTCATTCCGGAAATGTATTATGCGTTCCAAACAGATGTTGTGGACAAAATTTGCTCCAATCCGATACAAAATCCAAAATCTATCTTTTTACTCGAGAATCTCGATATATCCAAAAGAGTAATTTATGGTTAATTTCATCATTAAGAAGCCTATTTGAATTCCAATTTGTAATATTCAAATCATTCTTCTTAATGTGACAACGTTTCTTTCGTTTCGAAATTCTTTGTTGAATTTGACTAAAATCTCATCCTGCACTGGAGATGTGATGCATACAAAAATCCAATAAAACCTATCTGACCATTAAATTCAAAGAAACTTAGATCAGATTCATCATTCGGAATTTGGATTTGGGTTATTAGAAACAAATCAAAGCTAATTCTTTGTTTTTTTTCTGAAGGATTTGAATACCAACTAAACTAACTCGTAATCTTTTTCCTCCCGAACTCCATCTTCAAATCCAGCAAAAAAGCAACAGCAATTGTTCATGTTTTGTTCATCGTTTCAAACCTAGAAAACCGTCATTTATGCCAACTTTCCTCTCTTTGAATTCCCATAAACTAATATGAACTTGAAAAACAATAAAGAAGAAGAACATTTGATCAAGATCTAGTACGTACAAATTCGAACAACAAAAATAAACAAATTGATCAACAGGTCTGCTATGAATCCATAAGGCTGATGCTACATCAGCAGAGAGTAACCCATTTGAAAGAAAGCTATTTGAGAGAAGAGAGATTGAATAGAGGAGAATTCAGTAGGCTTGTTAGCTAGGGTACCCGGGATCAAATCCATGAAAAGCCATAAGAGAGAAGGAAATGAAAGCTAAAGCTAAGAAAATAAACTCAATATTCTTCACTGTGAGCAATAGCTCCAAAATGTTGTAGGTACTATTCTGATAAATATGTAAGTTGGGGTGCCATATTTTCAGTCACTCAAATGTTCAGGGGTAAAAAATCCCTATATTCTATAACACTCCAGGCAGAAAACAACAAGAAATTAACTAAACCACTTTTACACCGCGTCCTACGTCAAAACCGTTATCCCAACCAACCATATAACCAAGCATATAACCAACGGAAAATGAAGCACCGTACTTGATGACTTTAAGACATCTTTGTCGTCTACGGCTAGTTTCTTCAGCCACAAGTAAGTCATGCAGCTCCTCCGGAGTCATAGGTAAAGCATCAGCTCCAGTGTCTCCAGCTCTGATCGAGTTGGCAAAGGCAACATAATCCGACGGAAGTCCGTCAAGGACATACTTAACAAAATCACCGTCAGCAACCGGAGATCCGGCAGCCTTGAGCTTTTCAGCCAATTGTTTTGCTGATTGATAGTAATCTGACACCCATAACCTTCCTTTCTTCAGATTTTTGAGGCGACTGCTCAGCTGGATTACTCGGAGTTTCACAACTTCTCCTTGCTCTTCCAACTTTAACCACAGAGCTCGGGAACTCAATGCTTCTGCTGCGTATGAGAGCATGGCCTCCGATAAAGTGAGCTTGATGAAGCACAGGCACTTTTGGTCTTTGTCGTCTATCAAGGGCTGCTCTATTCCTTGAACCATGTTGAACATGTCATGGTTCTTTAGAACAGGAACCAGCAAAGATTTCCACAGTAAATAGTTGTCTTCTGTGAGTTTAACAGGCACAAGCTGGGCAGCAACATGAGGCTGGAATTGTGAAATCATCTCAGATTGTTCAGGCATGATCGGATCCGTCGATGAGCTATATATTCGAAGTGCCATGAAGAAGAACACTTAGGAAGAGAAAAGTATTACAATGCATAAGTCGAGAACAAGAACATGCAACAGAGAATTAATTCTGCATACTGAGAGATATGAGTCGAGAACAAGAACAAACCTGAAAGAATATTTTGTATGCATGGACGGCCGACGGCTTGGGCAAAAGAGCGTCTGATCTCTTGTTTATATAGGGATGGGTTTAGCAAACCTAGCTCTCTTTCTTTTTCTTCACGGACAAGTTCTGAAAGAGAGTTTTACTTGAACAAGAAAGAACACACAAGGCTAGCTTATCGGGCTTTAAGCCCTATTAAAATTTAGAATTAAATTCAGTTTACCCCATGAGGTTTGGGAGTAACTTCATGTTAATCCCTATACTTTCAATTTTATCAGTTTACCCCTCAAATTTTTGAATTTTCCTTAAGCGTGACCAAATGTCCTATATTCTGTCCAAATCGGACGTTAATTGTTGATAATTTTAACCTTAACTGTGAGGCCAGTATCTAGAATTTGGGCAAATCGGATCTTATATGTCCAAATCGGACCTTAACTGCTGATAATTAAAGGTCGATTCAAACGGAATATGAGAATTTGGGCACGGGAGACAGAAATTGAAGAGTTCAAAGGGTAAACTGATAAAAATAAAAGTGTAGGGACTAACATAAAGTTACCCCCAAACCATAAGGGGGTAAACTGAATTTAATTCTAAAATTTAAATCGCAAGCTAGACCTAATGGTTTTCTTTCAGATATCCGTTAAATGATTTTGTTTAGAGACTAATCTTCCATTATCTCACGTTTTCATTAAGATTTAAACTAATGTCATAACAATTATATATCTATTTATATATTTGATTATTATCCTCCTCGATCAGTAGTCTTCTATATGTAGGTCACAGACAAGAAGGGTCAGGGGATTTGAATAACAAACAGAAAACATATTAACATGCATGGATCAATCAAAGGGAGTTTCTTCTTGGTTTGTAGCTTAGTTTAACATCACCAAACTGTCCAAACATCTCATCGATCTACCTACGAAAACCTTCGATTCATTACATACCAAAGATACATAAAAAATAAAAATAAAAATAAAAACAAAAAACCGTTCAGACTTAACTAAAATATGGAATCCCAGAGGTCTATATATGGAATCATCTTTTGTTAGCATTGTGTTTTATTCTGCCTTTTTGGTCGCACGATACAGTAATAAACTAATAACAGTATCGATCAGAACTAGTTGTGTTCTTTCATTTTAAGCTTATGAGCTATGTGTTTTGTTAGAATGCTGGTGCACGTAATCCTCCTTGAAAAGGTGGGTATACCATGAGTTAAGTGGGATCTGATTTACTTATAGACTACGGTGTACCGTGGGTTAAATGGTGGCTCTTTATTGTCCACCCCTCAAAGGTGTGTCATTTGATATTGCTTGCTAAATCTAATACAATTGAACTCTTTCGATTTAAGAAGTATAAATGGTCTAGTATTGAGCAACGTACCAGTTTTTGGAACTTTTCCAATCAGTACAGTTCGTCCTGAATTTAACGTATACTTGTTGGTTTATATATAGTAGAATAATTTCTAGTACGTATGAAGGCTTTAGTGATAAAATTATTAAAAAGCATCCGTATCATTATTCTCATATGATTATTGTTTTGGGTAACCCCAATGAGGAACATCAGAAAACTGAAGAACACTTCTACCTACATGAATAGCTTTAGTGCAGGTTAAAGAAAATATATAGAAGCACAAATAATGATCAATTAATATGATGGTGATAACAAAGATAATACTCCTACAACGGAGTCCAGGCCACATCAAAAGAGAAAACCTTAAACAGAAAAGAAAACACCATACATATCATATATGCAACGCTTTCAATGTTTGGGCGGCCTATATATACACCGCCCTGGTATGAATGGAGTCACAATGCGAATAGCCTTCCGTATAACCTATGTCGTAACCGCAATGACAACCAAACCAAAAACTAGCACAGACAATAGTGCCATACAGTCCATACTTGATGACTCTACGACATAGTTTAAGTCTACGCCAAGCTTCTTCTTCCACTAGTAAGGAATACAGCTTCTCCTGAGTTACACCATCATATCGAGCTCTGATCTTGTTAACAAAGGCACCATAATCAGCTGGAAGCCTCTAAGAAGGTACTTAACAAAATCACGATCAGAAACCGGAGATCCTGCAGACGCAAGCCTGTTGGCGATTGTTCTTGCCGATTCGTAGTAACTACGCATGCTCATAAAGCTTCCTTTCTTGAGCGTTTGAAGGTCACGGCTCATCTTTTCAAGGCGAGATTGTGCCATTTTATTGCCTTGCTCTTCTAACGTCAGCCACAGAGCTCTGGCAGTTGAGCATCCTACCGCATGTGGCAGCATTGACACGGACATAGTGAGCTTGATGAAGTTCAGACAGTTTTGGTCCTTCACCGAGAGTGGTGGAGATTGCTGATCCCTCCCTTGAACAACGTTGAACATGTCATATTGCTTTAGGACTGGAACCACCAGAGATTTCCAGAGAAAATAGTTGTCTTCTGTGAGTTTAATTGGCACCATCTGGGCGGCAACATGTACTGGTACAGTCTTGGATTTTGAAGCCATGATGTGACTGTGTTCGAGCTGTTATCTAATGAAGAAGAACAATTAATTAAGAACAGATATCAAAGACTTCAAGCACATAAATATACACCTAATTGAAAATTTAATCTTATTTCGAATTTGCAATAGCTAGAGAAACACTCGATCTTCTACGTGTTAGATAAATAGCCCGATTCGAAAACATTCGATCCATTTAAAATTAAACCTATCTAAAATAGTTAAATGAGTTATCTGGTGTACATCGTGACAGGATTTAAAAGAACTTAATTTGTTGAAGGGGATGAGATAACAAAACTACATACTTAACAGGAGCAGATCGAAACTGTAATTAAGCAAGAGCCAATAGTCGATCAATAGCCAGGAAGATTACTGTAGATCAAATATCATATATAAATAAACAACTGAAGATTGATTGGATTGATTGTTGACGAAAAAAAGTATGAAAGATAACAACAGACTTACTTCTGTAAGATTCCCTCTATGCTACGCTCTTCACTCTTAAGCAGTCTCTTTTAATCTTTCACAGAACTATTCTTGTTATCCAAGGCAACATAATTCTTGTTGGAAATAAGTAGAGAAAAGATAGAGAGAAGACGCAGAGAGAATAGTTGGGAAGAGGTATAAGTGTTCTCATTTATTCTCATTGGCCTCCTTCCATAGACGTAGGGTTTACATTAGAGTACATAACTAATAAGTAATTACGTGGACAACCACATAGATTATAATATTTATAACACTCCCATTTGGATGTCCACTAATAAATGATGAAACTAAACGCACTTAATATTGTCTCGTTAAAAACTTGTCAGGAAAAAACCTAGTGGGAGAAAAATAACCCTGATCGAAACAGAAAAAAAAGTACAACGTGCATATGTCTTAGATAACATACTTTTGGATGCTCATCTTGATGAGAATCTCCCTCTGAGTGTTGCAAGCTTCATGCGCCGTAAATAACGGTTTGATTGTTCATCACTAAGTTCATCACTAAAGTGACACTATGCGTGCTTTGCATATGGGGGCTCATCATGAAATTTCAAACCTGCAAAGTCAAAACAATACCAACAGAGCTAGACTATTTATAATACGTCTTACCTCATTTAGTTATATGATCAAATTCATACACTAATCAATAACTAAACAACATAAGAAAATTGACATTAAAACATTAAAAAATCTCATGGTGTATCTAGCCATACACATTAATATCTTTGTGTAGTGATACGTCTCATATAAACTCTTCAACAGCTCTAAGTAATTCATAACTTCGAAAGTTAAAATGTGCAGCAACATAATGATTATAATTCGAATTCAATTTTGTAGTCTAATCATAGTACTCATTGAGGCAATTTCGATCATGTTAGCTATAACAGAATGAGTATATATGAGCTAACTTTAGACTATTTGATTCTATGAATTAGCTTTAGGCTCTCTCAAGTATTCATGGATCGAATTACATTAGAATCATTCATGTACTTGAATCCTTTAAGGATTTGACAAGCGATACGTTTGTATTGACACTTCGGTTTTGGGAATTTGCTTTCAGCAACATGTTTTTTATGATCCTCACAATATACGATGACAAATGCCGTAAATCTCTCATCAATAAAAAATATATCTATTATGTAACACTGTATTTACAGAAAATTGTCACGTATAAGGAAAGATATTCATAATCCCTATGTCTCTTGTAGACATGCATTATGCTATTGTGATTTATTTTCACTATAATCAATACCCTTTTAAAGGTCAAAGGGTCTCATCACGTTTCAAATATTTAGTTTCATTGGAATAGCCTCTTTCCAATTGGCCAATAATATGCTTTGTCGACATGCATAATGAAACATGGTACATTGTTATACAGTCCTTAATGGTTTTTTGTAGCTACCATTTGTAATTTTTCATAAACAATCATCATTCATAGATCTCACACATTTATTCAAAATTGCACTCATATATATGAATAGATAAACATCAAAGTTGAATCGCACACAATTGTTTGGAAATTTTCTGGTGAAGCCTTTCTGGTAATCAAACCCTAAGTTCAAGAAATATTTTTATTTTTTATTTTTTTATTGTAATTGCTGATTTTTATTTTAGCCCAAACTAATTTATCAGGTATACATGTTAGAAATTACTAGAATTAAAATGAATGAAATGGGCCACATGATTTTTGTATAATTTTTTAGTGTCTAGCATTTTCCCTTCTTCTTAATGGAAAATGCCCATTTACTACTAATTTTAAAAGCTTATAGCTCATTACAATAAATATCATTTTCCAATGCCCATTTACACAAATCTTAATAAAAAGACAAAATTATCCTTCATAAATATCTAACCTTACCTCTCTTCTCTCATTTACCCGATCATGCCGCTCATCTCTCTCATTTACACCACCTCCCTCCGCTCCCTCCCTTCCTCCAAAGCCGAAGAGCACGCCAAGCTCCGCCACATCGCCGCCGACCTACTCTTCGTCGCAGGTGAAGTTTCTAGCGTTCCTTCCCCGGCGATCAAGTCCGCCTCGTTCTACCACATGACCGGCGTCAAATGGCACGAGTTTCGAAAGTTCGACCTTGCTTCGTCGTGCTTCGAGAGAGCCACCGATCTGCTCTCGAAGATTGGAATCGACACAATCTCCGACGCCGGCGAGATGAAGCTGTTTCTGGGAGGTATTGGACTGGAATCTCGTACTGGCGCTGCTGAATCGGGCCAAGAGCTTGCTGTTCGGGTTGCCGGAGCACTACAAAACCCTAGCCAATCAGTACACGGTGTAGCTCTCTGAACGAGGCTCTGGAGCTCTACGAGAAGGGGCTACGCGTGGCTAGGACGAGCAAAGAGACGGCGGATCTCAAGGCGTCAAGGTCGAAGACGCTGCGGTTCATCTCAGCCGTTCATTTGCAGATTAACGAGTTCGAGAGCATGATCAAGTGCATGAGGGTGTTGCGAGACAGCGACGGAGGAGGCTTACTTACTTTGGGTTACGGAATTGGTAAGGTTCTTTGTTCTATTGCAACTATTAAACTTTGGAGTTTGGACTTTTTAGGCATTCAATTCAATTGGTTTGTTATATGAACTTTACAGTGCTGCTGATCATTTCCGGTTGAAAGATTATGTAACAAGTGCAAACCTGTTTGAGAAAGTAATGTTGTATATCCCATTCAACATAGAGAATCGAATTCTTCGAGCCATAGGCTTTTATGCATATGAGGGGCAGTAACGGGGTTTCTGGGGTATGAAAGTTAATTTTTAAGGGTTAGAAACCGAGTTTCTACAATATTTGGAGCCAATAAGTCGATTACTGGGGATCAGTAACTGAGTTACTAGGGATTACTGGGGGTCAGTAACCGATTATTGGGGGTTAGTAACTGAGTTTTTTTTGTCAGTAACTGAATTTCTAGGGTCAGAAACTGAGTTTCGGTGATCGGTCACCGGAGGAACCCAGTTACTAGGGGTCAGTAACTGAGTTTTTTGGGTCAGTAACTGAATTTCTGGGGTCAGTAACTGAGTTTTTGGGGTTACAAATTGAGTTCCGGTGATCGGTCGTCGGAGTAACCCAGTTACTGGGGGTCAGTAATTGAGTTTATTGGGTCAGTAACTAATTTCTAGGGTCAGTAACTGAGTTTCTAGGGTAAAAAACTGAGTTCCGGCGATCAGTCGCCGGAGTAACCGAGTTACTGGGGGTCAGTAATTGAGTCCGGCGGCCGGTGACCGGAGTCCGGCGGCCGGCAGCCGGTGTCAGGAGATCGGGTGAGCTGCCGGCAAAGTCTTTTCTCTCTCTCTTACACTTTCTCTCTCTAAGCATATATATAAGGACAAGGGTAAAAATGTCTCAAAAATATTATTTTATTATAAATTTAATAAAGATTTGTGTATTTGGGCACAAATAAGTCTCTCTTTTATTGAATTGGGGTCAAGAATCTTATTATCATTGGAATGGGCTTTAGTTTTCAAATATTTGGACATTAGGGCATTTTCCCTTTTCTTAATTGATTTGTTTCCTTCATGGATAGTAGGCCTCTTTTTTCCTCAATTGTTGTGCCCCCACTATAATTTGAATATCGAAATCAAAACAATGGAGGTTGAAAGTGATCAATACTCGATCAATAGTTTGTGGGAATCAAACCCGAACTTAATAGCTAGCCTAATCCTGATCTTATTTCACATGCAAACTACTTCGACTAACTGCCTAACCGGGCGCCTTAACAATGATCGATTGTTGATATATAAAAAACAATAGGGCGGGTCTGGCAACAACTAGTGTGCAAATTACAAGCAATCGAAGTATGTAACTCAGAGATATATAACTGGACTTAAGTTTAGGGTTTTTACAAGCCTCGCCTTTTTAGAGTCACACTATGCACTAGATAACACTTCCTAGTTCCTAGCAACTGAAAACTTGCACAATTGTTTATCAAATAGCTGAGTACCTACGTGCTACGAGAACTAAGCCATATTATAGAGTACCCGATCAATTTCAGGACCAAATAAGGATCTCAAATATATATATATATATATATATATATATATATACACGTCCCCTTCC
>NC_020496.1:25832881-25834922 GCF_000184155.1 Fragaria vesca subsp. vesca | reverse complement strand
CTAGTATGAACACAACTGGACAGAATTCAGTCCGTCCATTTGTTTTTCGAGTTTGTAGGGCCTTAATGATCGCCAAATTGGCTGAAATTTTGCAGAGATGATCTACATAAGATGATCTAGATATGTCTAGAAGGAAGTTTGAGGAAATTCGATCGGGAAGTGGTGCAAAAATGGAAATCCGCACTAAAACATTGGTGCGGACGCGGACGTCCGCACCTGATCAGCATTGTATATATATATATACAGCCCCCTTCCATTGAGGGATCCCTATTTTTAGCCACTTTCTAGGGATAGGGCATTACACCACTTCCCAATTGAATTTTTACATCTCCACCGTTCATATCTTAGGTCTATATGAGTAGATCACCTCTACAAAATTTCATATGATTTGGTGATCGTTAAGACTTTCAAAAGTTTGATTTAGTTTTAATGATTTTGAACGGTCCAGCTTATATCAAACTAAAACCGTTGAAGGTCATTAAAACTAAATTGAACTTTTGAAAGCCTTAACGATCACCAAATCATATGAAATTTTGTAGAGGTGATCTACTCATATAGACCTAAGATATGAACGGTGGAGATGTAAAATTATAATCGGAAAGTTGGTGTAATGCCCTATCCCTATAAATGACTTAAAATAGGGATCCCTCATTGGAAGGGCCCTGTATATATATAAAAACAAATAATCTAGTTATGAATCTATAATAAACCAAGGCATAGCATATAGGGTGATGCTATGTTTATTGACGTCGATGGACCATAATCTTTTCTATTTTCAAAGAAAATAATCTTTGGGCAAAGCGAGGTACCGATATTACTCTAGGCCAAGGGCGCTGTTGCGGCTGTTGCACAGTTGAGGAGGAGTTGCTTGCTGCCTCTGGACACATTCTAATTGCCGCTATTTGCCGCCGTCTATAAACAATCTTCTCTTCACTTAGTAGCAAGCTGCGCAGTTCTTCTCGGGTTATGGGAGGATTTCGAGCCCAAATTGAGGTGGCAAAGGCATCGTAATCCGAAGGAAGTCCACGAAGAACATGAATAGCATAATCCCAATCTTCAAAAGGATACCCTACAACTGCGAGTCCATCAGCTATTTCTTCAGCCACCTCTAGATACTTGCCCATCATTAGCTTCCCTTTCTTCAGGTCGAGGAGCCGAGTCTTGAGAATTAGGGTTCTAGCTCTTCTGATGGCAACAAATTCTTCATCCAATCTTAACCACATAGCGTGGGCGCATTGCGAGCATGACTCGAGTAATGGCCACAGGTCCTCTGATAAAGTTGCATAGATTAAGACCCTGCATGCTCGATCCCCCCCTTCTCCAATTGGTATAGGCAGGATTTTCGTCCTCTTTGTTTGCAGACATGTATTTTGGTCAATGTTCTAAAAAACGCTAGGCGCTAGTCGGGCGGACAGCCGGCACCTAGTGCCTAGAGGATTAATCGGACGCCTAGGCGGTTTTGTATTTTCCGTATTTTTATTTTTTTAATAGCAAATAAAATATAAAAATAAATTTATAAAATGCATTATAATGTTCTAAAATAGCAAATATACATCAAAAATAAATAAAATGGTCAACTTCTATGTTCTTAGAAATAACAAAAATAATTTGAAATAAACAAATTAGGCTTTAATGTGTTTTGATTCAAAAAAAAAAACTAATATGGCCGCCCAGCTCGCCTAGGCGGCCGTTTTCGCGCTAGCACCCAGATTGAACGATTAGTGGGAAATCGGAACGGTGGGCTGACGCCTAGCGCCTAGGCGGCCCTGGACGGCGTTTTTTAGAACATTGATTTTGGTGGACAGTGGACACAACTCTTTTCCATGTACGATATTGAAAAGGTCATAGGTTTTCAGAACTGGGATCAATTCAGATTTCCAGAGAAGATAGTTTTCTCTGGTAAGTTTGATCGATCGACACATCACTTGCAATATGATGAAGAGGGTCAACTGGAGATTGTGAAATCTCAGATGCTTCAGCCTTATTTGGTTCCGTCTGCTTATATATACCTAGAAGAAGTGCAAAGGGCAGTACCTTTTTT
>NC_020496.1:25816666-25832629 GCF_000184155.1 Fragaria vesca subsp. vesca | reverse complement strand
TATATATATATATATATATATACACACACACACTAAGAGTTTTCAATATATTTGTCCTCCTTTGCTTGCCAATCCGGTTTTCATAGCTTTGGTAATCCTATACGGAATAGGAATCCAATTTCAATTAGAAATGAATTTGTTCTCATTCTTCTTGGATTTGGAATTATCCTTTATATGAACACAGCATGTCAGGTTGCACTTTTCAGATTATTGTAAGAACAACCTAAAGTTGGTGACATTTGTCAATAATTCAAGATGATCGATTGTCGTTATCGATAATTATTCAAGATGGCACTATCAAGCCAGCTTCACTCTCTCACTAGCCTTGTATCGTTCACTCACAGAACCAATTAGCTCGAGTTTAACCACAGTAGCTGCACAGCTTTGGTTCCCAATGCAAAGTGGACTAATCGATCGATAGATTGTAGTATTGTGACGTCTGCTTTGCCCATTGTTTCTAAGAGATCAAATCAACAATATACTTCTTTCAGTGAGTTGATAGAGTTGTTAATCGAGTAGATTTATCAGAAGTGCAAGCCGAAGCTTCATTGGAGTTTTTGCTGAGTAATGCTGATGAGGCTATGATCAGTGCATTTCTTGTACTACTGAGAGCAAAAGGAGAAACTTATGAAGAAATTGTACAATATTTTGTATATATTTATTTTTCTTGTATGTGTAGGTATAGATGTAGGAAATATTTTCCTAATAATGTTATGATTGTATCTCTATATAAAACTTATATTCGGAGAAAAATAATACATTGAAGCATACCAAACTAAATTGAATAATTATTTTCTACTTTGCATCAGAGCTTGCCAGGTTCGATCCTTTACTTTTTATACCCAAAACACCACAACTCGCTTACGAATCCCAAAATTCCAAATCTCATTCCAAATTCCAGATCCCAAATTCCAAACACTAAACACAAATCCCTACCCACAAATACAAACAACCCGTGTCCTTTCATCCCATCATCCCAAATCCCAAAGCAAAGTCAACAGAAAATTCCAAAAGTAAAGTCAACAGCAAATTCAAATTCAAATTCAAAGCAGACAAAGTTTGTCATCCTTTGTACCACAGCAGAGAGACGCAATTGTTCAGCGTCAGTCCTTTGTACTCACGTGCAGCAACCAGCTCGGCTCAACCAAACTCGTCGGCTCGGCTCACGTGCTCATCACCAACGCAGATTTTCAGCAGTCTCCTACCCCACACCACACACAAATCAAATGGCGGATCAATTCAAATTCCACACCATCACCGCACTGGGGCGCAAACCAAATTCATATGCGAACTCAGAATGTCCATTATCTGGAGTATTTAGTCATAGCAAACAACGTTGTTTTGAAACAATTAGGTATCCAGATTGATGGGATTTCACCAAAAGACCCCGAAAGAATCAAGCAAAAGCTGTCATAGCCATTACAAAGAATGAGCAACCGTCCAATACCTCCAATGTCGCACAGTCAGGTATGAACGGTAAGGTATCTATGAATAGTTCCTGGATTATTGATACAGGAGCATCTGATCATATGTGCAATGATCCTAGCATCTTGAAAAAATTAAAACCCTCCTCTCAAAATATTGTTTCTACCGCTGATGGTACTCCAACTCCTGTTATCGGTGAAGGCTCTATTGTCCTATCAAACACCTTAACCCTTGATTCTGTATTAGTTGTCCCATCATTGTCATACAACCTTCTCTCAGTTGGCCAAATCATTCAAGCATTATCATGTATTGTCACTTTCTATCCGTCTTTCTGTGTATTTCAGGACATTCTGACGCGGCGGATTTTAGGTTATGGTGTGAGAAAGGGGAAATTGTACTACCTGGATTTGACAGAGACAGGAGAGAAAAATATACAGTTTTTGGCTCAAGCTAATCAGGTTAATAGAGCCGAGAGTGCTAAGAAAGATGTGTGGCTTTGGCACCGCAGGTTGGGACATCTAAACTTCGGTTATCTGAAGAAACTGCAACCACAATTATTTTCAGGTGTTGATCATTCAGATTTTCATTGCGACATATGTGAACTGGCCAAGAGCCACCGTATTTCATATTCACCAAGCCTGAATAGAAGCCCTATTCCATTTATGAAGATTCATTCTGATGTTTGGGGCCCTGCAAACATTCCTTCTCTCTGTGGCGCTCGATATTTTGTAACATTTATTGATGATTGTACTCGTTTGACTTGGGTGTCTCTACTGATGAACAAGAACGATGTTTGTTCTCGATTCAAAGAATTTCACAAGATGGTGTCTACACAGTATCAACAGACTATTCGAGTTTTCCAGTCTAACAATGGTGGAGAGTATGTTAATGGCCCTATGCAGGAGTTTATGCAGTCCTATGGAATTCGACATCAGACTTCAAATTCTTATACTCCTCAGCAAAATGGATTGGCAGAACAGAAAAATTGACAATTACTTGAAGTTGTTCGTGCCTCTTTATTCGGCATGAATGTACCTCTTGAATATTGGGGAGAAGCTGTGAAGTCTGCTGCCTATCTCATTAATCGTACTCCTTCTCGAGTAATTGAATTTCAAAACCCTCTGCAGCAGCTTCATAATCTACTTTCAGCTCCGTCATTACCTAACTTGGAGCCTCGTGTATTTGGATGCGTCGTGTATGTTCACATTCCCAAACCTCAACGAAGCAAACTTGATCCTTGTGCAAGACGGAGTATCTTTATTGGGTATGCCGATTTCCAAAAGGGTTACAGATGTTATGATCCTCTCCACGACACCGTCCACGTATCCCTTGATGTTTCTTTTCGCGAATCTGAGCCTTATTATTCAGGGGGAGCTTCTGAGCCTTCCCTTCAGGGGGAGAGAAGTCGTGAAGGGAATTCTCAATATTTATTTGAGTTTGATGAATTTGAAGAATTAGAAACCTTGGAGTCAAGGTTTGGAGTTCGAATAGATAAAAACAACGAAGAAAACAGAGAAAGTGGTAATAATCTGGGGCTAGTTCTGGAATACTCCGAAACGTCCATGCTCCGCATTTGTCTTGGTTACGTGTCGATCCTCCATTGGTGCGTGTATTTCGTCCGTGTTAGTCTCCCGTTAGTCTCCTTGAGCGCGTGAGTTGCAGAACTCGGTAAGTATTTCATCCGCAATCAAAAGGAGGCAGACGAGTTGGATGTGGGTAAATTGGTCACTAACTTTTTTAGTCTAATGGTTTAGGAAACAACAAACGATGTGATGAGCCTTACCTATTGTAACACCCTGACCCAGGTGTTAAAAAAATAAAATTAAATAAACAAAGATAATCAATAAAGAAATCCTAATTTGAAAATAAGATAGAATCTCATAATCAAATAAAACGACAAACATTTTTTTGTCGCATTTGGAACCTAAATTTTATTTTATTAATTTGCGGCTGCACCCAAAACATTGATCGGGCTGCCTACGTACCCTTTTTAAAGGGATCAAGCCACTCGTAGTTCAACACTCTAATCTACAACTCTACCCTTCCTAACCACATCACATTTACCACCATAAGTCCAAAATCAAAACCATACTTATGCAAATCATCAAACATGTATTCTTTCACCTTGAATCCAAGTTTGCTAAGCATTCTAACTAGTCTTTACTATGGACACCCATTAGATATACTATGGACACCCACTGCAACTAAAACCAATCCCAAATCCATACATAATACTCCAATATCCACTTCCACATATCAACACAATCCAACAACTGTCTAACAGTAATATTCTTATACCCGGTTATTAATTTTAACCGTTAATATCCTAGTCTTCCGAAAATCCGAAACCTAACCAACATTACTCCAAAAATTGCTAACTTTCCACCAATGGGTTTCTACCATTTTTAGCAATTTAATAAGCATGAAAAATTGCCCAAAAAGTGGCAACACCGTCGCCAGCTCCGCCGGCGGCGGCGGTAGGCCGGCAGCCAATCTTCGGCCACCCCCAATCGTCACTAAAATTTGACAGAACCTTCCTCTCAACATTTCGAACAACTTTCATGAACAACACTAAGCTCAATTCCAGCTCTAAACATGTCAATCAAATCAAAACACAATAAAGAACCCTAGAGCTTCAATTATACATTTCACCCTAACAAGATCGAATTGGACCAATTCTTTTTGAGGGAATACTCACCTTGACGAGAGCTACAAGATGAGCCAAGAGTCACGAACTTTAGTGGCCGGAGGAGAAATTTCCGGCGAGTGGACCATCCGGCGTTCCGGCGGGATTTCTCATGTCCGGCAGCGTCACCGACCCGGTCACCGGCCCAGGAAGGAAGAGGGAGCGACAAGGGTCCGAACGGGACCAGTCTGGCGATCTCTAGTGGCCGGACGGCGGCATGTGATGATGGTGAAGCCGGCCGGTCTTGGGGAAACTCGGGAGGGAGGAGAGAGGAAGGAAAGAGAGTGGGCGGGGGAGGGGGTGTGTTGGGCTGCTACACACACCCGGTCCAACTTTAATACCCACATCCAAAATAAAGCCCATCAAAAATTTACCCCAACCAACATCGTAACTTTCGTTTTTAGACCATAACTTCTTGATACGAACTCCAATTTAAGCATGCCACGTGTCCACGAACTCGTATTAACGTCCTCTACGACTTCCATGAAGGAAGTCTTCCCAAATTATCGACTTAACGAAAAGTCAACTTTCTGGGTCCTTTACGGTAAAACAGTTACAATAAACAATAATTGAAAATTTACTGTAAACTTCATAAATTCACAAAACATAGCTCATCACTCCGAAAAATAATCCAGGCATACCGATGAGCTAGTATAAACGTGTACCACGACTTCGGAGTTTTAAATCCACCATTTACCGTTTTCAAAAACAAACTCGAGCAAACACTATTTAAATCTCTGAACGCAAATAAAAAAAAATCTGCGGTAACTCATAACCTCGAACAGTAACCTTTTAGGTACGGGGTATTACACCTATCAATGAATGAGAACGGTGTATCTCCCTCTCCTTGATCTGATCGGCTTGCTTAAGAGCGGCCGTTTCGATCTCGTCGGCTATCTTGGAGGGCTCGGCGGCGAACTCGAGGGATCGGTTGAGATTTTGGCGGAGGTGGTGAACTGGGGATGGCCTGATTTCTTGGCTGCTTCTTCGGCGAAGCTATTGGGTCGTTTCCACAGATCTTCCATTGTTTGTCTCTTCAGTTGCAGGACTGAGGGAGAAAAAGATAATGTGTTGGTGGGTTTGGTAGTGGTGGGTTTGTGCTTTGTGTTGGTGGTGGTTGTTATTTCCTTCTCTCTCTTTTTTCTTTTTTGTCTGCTTGGAATCAAAATCTAGAGATGGAAAGGACTCCATGTTGTGACAAGAATGGGTTGAAGAGAGGTACGTCCATGGACTCCTGATGAGGATGAGATTCTTGTCAATTACATCAACACAAATAAGGGACATGGCAGCTGGATAATCTCTTCCACAGCATGCAGGTTTTCATTTCTGTTACTTCTTTGTGTGTAATGCTAGCTACATGTTCTATCTAGGTTTTGGTCTATTGTTGCCCCTTGAAATGAGTAACTGTATTTTAACTGAGGAATAAAACTCATCAAAGCCGGATCCAACCCAGAAAACGAAGAACGATGACAGATGGAGGAGAGATACCCAGACCGAAACTGTATTTCGCACTACCCAAGTCCTCAGATCTGAGGAATAAAACTTATAAAAGGAAAAATCGACGGGTTAACCGGTTTATTCACTTTTTGCTTCTGTCAGAAAACAAACGCGGAGCAAGGACGTTCCGGAGCATTCCAGACGTCTCCATAATCTGGAACGTGAAAGGCCTAACACAGACACAACACCAGCCGTGGTCCCAGGTGCTGACGCAAGCCAGTTAGCTACTACAGATGAGCCGAGCCGAGCTTCAGATTGTGACACAGGGACCACAGACGAGCCAAGCCAACTGAGCCGAGCCGACCAAGGCGCTGGCCCGTTGCTGACAAATGTCGACAATGACACTGGTCCCGCAGATCAAAACAAATCAGTCTCCTTCTCTGGTCCCACAAACTTGTCAGATAATTGTCCCATAATTGAAGGTTCTGCCTCATCCGATAATTTTCCCCTCTCTACACCGTTAACCGAAGAATCCACCACAAATGTCTCTCCTCAGGTATCTTTAAATTCAAACCAATTATCTGGGGTAGATAATATTATAACTAGGACATCACAGAGGGTTACCAAGGGTATTCCAAAGAAAGAATATGAACTAGACATCAAATCCAAAACTAAATATCCTATAGCTAATTACATGTCTAACCATAGGTTGGCTGGGTCACATGCTCTTGTCATTAATCAATTATCCAGTGTTTCTATTCCTAGTATTGTACAGGATGCAATGGCGGATCCGAAGTGGACTCAAGCGATGAATGAAGAACTAGAAGCCTTGCAAAAGAACTCGACCTGGGATGTTGTTCATAAAACTACTGGAAAAAAGACCGTTGGATGCCGTTGGGTATTTACGGTTAAACTCAAAGCCGATGGGAGCATTGATAGATATAAAGCCAGATTAGTTTCCAAAGGATACACCCAACGCTATGGGATTGATTATGAAGAAACATTTGTGCCTGTAGCAAAGATCAACACTGTTCGAATCTTGATTTCACTTGCAACAACTAAAGATTGGCCTCTACGACAGTTTGATGTGAAGAATGCTTTCCTCAATGGAAACTTGGAAGAAGAGGTGTATATGGACATGCCCCCAGGAGTCAAATGTAGACCTTGCGATGTCGGAAAGGTTTGTAAGTTGAAGAAATCTCTGTATGGTTTGAAGCAGTCTCCTAGAGCTTGGTTTGGAAGATTCTCTAAATCAATGAAGACATTCGGTTATAGACAAAGCAACTCGGATCACACTTTGTTCATCAAACGTAATCAGGGTAAGATCATAGCTCTGATTGTGTATGTTGATGATATGATTGTTACAGGAGATGACCCAAAGGAGATGGAGGCTCTACAGAAGTACCTTTCAAAGGAGTTTGAGATGAAGGACCTTGGACAATTGAAGTATTTTCTCGGAATTGAAGTTGCAAGGTCAAAGGAGGGGATTTCTTTATCCCAGCGAAAGTATGTACTTGACTTGTTAGCTGAGACTGGAATGCTTGACTACAAGCCTGTTGAGACACCAATTGAGATGAATCACAACCTTGCCATCTATCCAGATCAAGTTCCAACTGATAAAAGAAGGTACCAACGTCTAGTAGGGAGACTTATTTATCTTTCTCATACTAGACCTGATATTGCTTATGCTGTGAGTGTGGTTAGTCAATTTATGCATTGTCCCAGCGAAGAGCATATGGATGCAATGTATCGTATTCTGAAGTATCTTAAGATGACACCTGGAAAAGGCTTGTTATTTGAAAAGAGGGGTGAATTGGAAGTTGTAGGGTACACAGATGCTGATTGGGCTGGTGATAAGACTGACAGACGGTCTACATCTGGGTATTTTACATTTGTTGGAGGAAACCTTGTGACTTGGCGTAGTAAGAAACAAAAAGTCGTTGCAAGATCAAGTGCTGAAGCAGAGTTTCGAGGTATGGCACATGGAGTTTGTGAGATGCTATGGATTCGTAATGTATTGAAAGAATTGGGTTTCAAACTCAAGAAACCCATGGACTTGCATTGTGATAGCACGTCTGCTATTGAGATTGCTCATAATCCTGTTCAGCATGACCGGACAAAACATGTGGAGGTAGATCGGCATTTCATTAAAGAAAACTTGGACAGGAAGATCATTCGTTTCCCTTTCGTGTATACGGAAGATCAATTAGCAGATGTTCTCACAAAAGGAGTGTCAAGAAAAGTGTTTGACAACTCAGTTGGCAAGTTGGGCATGATCGATATCTATGCCCCAACTTGAGGGGGAGTGTATAATATTTTGTATATATTTACTTTCCTTGTATGTGTAGGTATAGATGTAGGAAATATTTTCCTAGTAACGTTATGATTGTATCTCTATATAAAACTCATATTCGGAGAAGAATAATACATTGAAGCATACCAAACCATATTGAATCATTATTTTCTACTGAAATAAAGCAATGATGAAGCACAGTTTAAACGTTGATGGCTTAGGTGACGCAGTTGTTGACACTGTCGGAACTGTTGGTGATGGGGCAAACACAATAAACATTTCAATAGGGGCTGCGATACTTGCTGCGACTTGTGGTGTGAAAGTTGCAAAGCAAGGAAATCAATCAAGTTCCTCTGTGTGGTAGTGCTCATGTATTGGAAGCTATGAGAGTAAAAATTGACTTGGATCGTGAGGAGGTGACTAGATGTGTGAATGAAGTGGGCATCGTTTTATGTTGGCAAAATATCATCCAGTAATGAACATTGTTCGTCCTGTCAGAAAAAAAGCTAAAAGTAAGGACGGTGTTCAATATATTAGGACCAATGTTAAATCCAGCTAGAGTGTCTTTTGGTGTTGTTGGCGTATATAAAGAAGACTTGATGTTCAAGATGGCCAAAGCACTGCAAAGCTTTGGCATGAAAAGAGCATTTGTGGTTCACTCAGAAGGCTTGGATGAGATGAGCCCCCTTGGACCTGGACATATTCTTGAAGCGACTCCTGATAATATCTACGAGCTTTCCTATGATCCATTTGAGTTTCCAATCCCTCGATGCAGTATACGTGATTTACAAGGTGGAAGCCCGGAGTATAACGCCGAGGTACTAAAACGTGTATTGTCAGGAGATTATGGTATCATTATTCACTTCTCCATTTTTGGTACATACAAAAAGAAAACAGTCAAGAGATTAAAGTTACAATGCTGGATTCCTGGGTGTACCGAAGATTTTCGGTACGTACCCTTTTTGAGACGATGAAAATTTGAAGAAAAAAAATGGCAACTTTTGGACTTCACCTAATGTTTTGCTGGCCTTATGGATTAGTTCCAACTTCTAATAGCATTCCCATCCAGACATAACCTCTCACAGCCAATATTCAACATGTCACTTTGAATAGTTGTATACTTGTGTATATACTAAAGTACAATGTTTGAAAAAGAATATGACAAATAGAGTATCTAACCAGATGATGAAATGATTCAAGAGAGACGCTACATTATACTAGAATGAGCAGCAAGTGTAACATTATTCGATCAAAGTCAAAACAGAGACGATTCGGTATACTATGAATCAGGCACCCTCAATATACACCAAAAACCTATCCGTATATTTGCATACCTAAAACCATTCAAGATTAGGGGGGTGCAGTAAAAATTGTAAAACCCGCAATTGATATGAACTACTCAGAGAAAGACAGGAGCCATGACCAGCGTAATTGTTGCAAGCATTTTAATGAGGACGTGAAGTGAAGGTCCAGCTGTGTCTTTAAATGGGTCTCCCACTCTGCAAAACAAACAAAAGGGTATCAATTATTTCTGAGAATTCAGAGACTGGTAAATGATTAGCAGAATATTAGATAAATCATAATGATGGAAACAATAAGATTTGGCCAACTCTACTGCCACAGTACCACCAGCCGTCTCCAAATTAACAGAAAAAGGAGGACAGCAGGACTTACGTGTCTCCTGTGACTGCAGCCTTATGACAATCACTTCCTTTGCCTCCGAGAACCCCCGTCTCGATGTACTTCTTTGCATTATCCCAGGCACCACCTGACGTGTTCAGGAAAAGAGCCATGAGAATACCCGACACTGTTGCAAACATCAGCATGGAAGCCACAACTTTAGCACCAAGAAGAGGCTGTCCAGTATAGTATCCAAATATCCGGAACACAATACCTGCAAGGGATACAAGCAATAATTATTCCTTCATGTTCCACTGAATATGGAAGGAACAACAACTTCTCTCCGCTGCATCCCCAAATTTATAACATAATTGACCTACCAACTGCTATAGGTGAAACTATAGCCAAGACACCAGGTTTTATCATCTCCCTCAAAGATGCAGATGCTACTATAGCAACACAACGTGCATAATCTGGCTTCTCTTTGTATTCCTGCAGGAGATGTTATTAAAAGGCTACATTAACATTTCGATAAGTAGTGCTTAGACACGTTATAATTTTCCTTCGGCTTCTTTTTAAGTTTGTTCGTGCATCAGAATAAAAATATATCAGCGTCAGAGTGTTGTCTACTGTAATACCATTTCATTTTGACAGTCACAGTTAACTGACTAAGGAGGACCTTATTTATTCTTTTGGTGCTAACAACACTATACATTACCATTTCATTTTGCATGCTTATATATATATATATATGTATATTGAAAATGTACTTGGGGCAACAATATATTTTGTTGAAGCTGTCATGACAAGAGCTTGACTCTGTAAAAGTTACAGTTTACATGATAATCAACAGGGGAGCTTATACTAACCATTATACCAGGCCGCTCAATAAATTGCCTTCTTACTTCCCTGACAACCTCTTGAGCAGTTCGGCCAACTGCTGAACAGGCCCAAGCACTAAATAAGAAAATAAGCATAGAGCCCAACAATCCACCGACAAAAACTTCTGGAATGGCAATATCAACCTGGGAAGTCAGAAGTTACAAATTAAGACTGAACCCGATGAAGTAGCTAACAGGGGAATATATCATAGGTAGATGAAGCTTTTTGCTAACCTGCTTGAAAGGTTCACGAGCAAATGTAGCTACCTCATCCATATAAGCACTAAATAGAAGAAAAGATGCAAGTGCAGCAGATCCAATGGCAAACCCTTTAGTGGTAGCTTTTGTAGTGTTGCCTACTGCATCAAGAACATCTGTGATCTCGCGAACACTTTCTGGCTGTAAGGATGCAATTTCTAAATTATATGGAAAAGAAAACAGTTTTCACAGATTGAGACAACCATCTTAAAGAATTATCATTCAGGGGTTACCTGCTGACTCATCTCTACAATTCCACCAGCATTATCAGCTATTGGACCAAACATATCCATCGTGAGAACATAAGCAGCAGTACTGAGCATGCCCATTGTTGCTACAGCTGTACCAAATAGCCCGCCAGTAGGAACACCATTTTCGTCCACGAGTCCCGAGGTCTGGCCCAACCAGTAAGCTGAGACAATAGCTACGCTAATGACAAGAACAGGAAGAGCTGTTGATTCCAGACCCAAACTGACTCCAGCAATGATATTAGTCCCATGACCGGTGGAGCTTGCAAGAGCTAATGTGCGTACAGGCTCATATTTGTAGTCTGTATAGTACTTGGTTATCCACACAAATATATATGCAGTGATGATGCCAACTAATCCACACAAGGCAAAGTGAAACCACGCAGACGGTGCTTGTTCGGTGTATAACAACCATCGGGTTGACTGTAAATAACCGCAATGACAATAGCGTCAGAAACCAAATCAACCAGCAAAAACTGTTGCAGCCTTCTAAATTCAAATGATAAAGAAATAAGAGATACTACTGTAAATAAGCAGCTGACTCTAGTGTTACATGTTACAAAACAAAAAGAAACATCACACGATCATAAGTTATATTATGTATTAGAATATTACCGCACCAAATGTCAGAACAGCTAAAATTACTGTGATTGAGTATCCTCTCTCAAGAATTGCCATTGGATCCTCAGAACCCTTCGCACCAGAATCTCGTGTACCCCTGATTGAGAGTATTCCAACCGATGAAATCACCAGATCAAAGGAGTGAACAACCAGAGGAAACAAGATGAAACCAGAAGGATCTGCACAATCAGTGAATACACAGGCGAGTAAAAAAGATTGTCTGAACCAAACTGGTAACGATAAACAAAGGGGGAAGAGGGGCGAAGGAGCATTGGAACATGTAAGCCCTGGCCTGAGAAACTAAAGTATTATTTCCCCAAAGGACACTCTATGTGTGTGCGTGTGTCTGTCTGAATATATTCATGTGAAACATTAAATATCTGCTTGCCTTCAATTTTACAACGTTGAGCCATGGTTCCTCCAAGTATCATAGCACTGATTATTTCAGCAGCAATACTTTCAAAAAGATCAGCACCTCTAGCTGCGCAATCCCCAACATTATCTCCAACCTAAATTGTAAATATTTCAGTGAATAAAGTCCATAAGTTTAAAATAAAGATCCAGCAGACATGTTACTATATCAATAAGTAAAGTTACAACTACAGTAACTTCTATTTCGTTAATCATTGTCTCAGCACAAGTTTTCATGCCAATTTAACCAATGGTATTTATGCAACCAAAATAATAGAATTACCAACACTTGTTCGATGAATAAACTCCTAGGAGAATAAAATGTCCATCAGATCGGTTGTTTCAACCTAACAAGAGCTTCCATTGCTAATACACAAAGGATGAAAACGTACCAGATCTGCTATCACAGCAGGATTCCTAGGATCATCTTCAGGAATTCCCTGCTCTACTTTTCCAACAAGATCTGCTCCAACATCAGCTGCTTTTGTGTATATTCCGCCACCCAGCTGAGCAAATAAGGCAACAAAAGAAGCTCCGAAGCCGTATCCAACAAGAAGAAGAGGCACTGAAAATTAAGTGCATCAACTGATCAAAGTCAAGCAGCAGATTTAAGATAACAATGGAAAGCAACTGATTAAGCAAAACAAATAAAAGTCTTAATTGGAGACCACAAAAGAGGCATAGGCAGTCAACCAGCTGACATCATTATAAAAGCATTTCCTTCAGAACACCACTTGGCGCTTAGTATATGCTACACTATATAAAAAGCCTAGTTGTAGGTTTGCAAATAAGCAAATAATAATATATAAATATTTATATAAAATAACTACAGGAGACAAATATGTTTTCAGTCCTCAAAATATTCAGAAAAAAAAATAATATATATATATATATATATATATTAATTATATCTGTATACATAAAAGAGTAAAAAATTAAGGTGCGAACTTTGCCCTGGTTAAGATACAGCAACGCAATTTAATGTCCCATCATAGAATAATAGAAATAGAAATGGAAACAAGAGCTGGTACAGATTGATGTAACTAGATATCATAATAATAAGACAAGGAGTAAGGAGTGTCAAAACTTACAGTCAGTAACCTTCATTGAACCTGGTGTATCCACTCCCAACCAAACATAAAATGTGGCATACAGGATGGCTATACCGATTACAGCCATACCAACAACAATCATAGCAGAAAATCCACCAGCACGAACAGCAATCTGCACATGGTATTCCCGTTTAAGATATGAATGTGACAAGTTCTCATACAACTAACTATAGAGGATAAGAACCTGCAGTGCCTCCCGTGCAGATCGTCTTGCGGCACTAGAGACTCGAACATTGGCACGAACTGATACCCACATCCCAACATACCCTGCAACACCTGAGCAGAAAGCTCCCAAAAGAAATGCAGCTACAGTAATAAATGCGGTGGCTACCCTGCAACAGCAAAGTCAGAAGTGTAAACATCTTTGACATCGAATTTTCTTTTTAAGGGTGAAGATGGTAAGTAGCATTTATTATCACCTTCCAAGACCAGATGACTCTTGCTGAGGAGTTGTAGTGCGAAATAAGTATATGCAGAGGATAACTGCAGCCAGTAAAATTGCCATCTTAGAGATGGTCCCATACTGGGTCCTGAAGAAACCTTCAGCCCCATCACGTATTGCATCTGATATCTGAAAAGAGAAATGACAAGCTCAAGATAAGTACATAAGAAGTTAAACAATGTCACAACTTAACACCATATCACAACCAACTGTTTTGTTTTTCTTTCTCTTCAAGATCAGCCGCAGATACTCAAACAGTCAAACATCACTTCAGAGGGTAGTTTTTCAGATTAGACAGAATTAGATTAGTACCGGGAAAGATGCAGTTATACCATTCGTTGTTCTGCCTTTTATTACTCATGAAGAAACAAGTTAAGGTTAGTTTTCAACTCTTCTTACACATGACAGTTGAACATAATTTAGTCCTCGGCTTACTAGCCAACAACACACACTAATACCAATATATTATCACCAAATCTATTAAACGTAATTTGCTCTAGCTGTATTAAACATGCATTGCAGTTCACGGTGTATATTGTTGTCTATGCAGATGCCTAACAAAAAGAGTGCAGTAGATTCAAGTTTCAACTATGAAATTCATTGGGTCATGGAACAGTATGGACACCTCAATTTAACATTTCATAGACATAAAGACAGTGGAGAAAGCTGTACCTGACCCATCTCCGGAGGTCCCTCATCTTTTGCGAGAACCCATTTGGCAAGGTGCATTGCCAGAAGGAAGCTGATAATGCAAACTGAGAAGACGAACACAATAATAGGAGAAGTGCGTGCTCCAATGTAAAAGACCACTCCAAGTGCCAGAAGCAAAATCACGACAAGGACACGAACATTTATCCCCATCAAAATTCGAAAAATCTGCAAAAAAGTATAAAAAGAAGCTGAAAAAAAAAAATAAAAGAAAAAAAAAAGGAGAGACCAAAACACAGGAGTAGGACTGCCATGTGACATAAAACAATATCCGTGCATTCTATTGACATAAAAGCGAGAATTGTCAACACAATGCACTGAAAATGACACTAGTTAGAAAAGAGAATAGGTGCTAAGTGGACATAATAATCTTACCAATGGGTTGTAAGATTTACCACGCATGTTAGGAAATGTCCTCAGCCTCTCTTGGTAAGGCCCCAAATTTCCATCCTCCAAATCATCACCCATCAGCATCGTATGGCCAGAATTCACCCTCCGGACAACAGGAAAAGGACTGTACTCGATACCTTGGGGCAAATCGCCCCCTGAACCTGGTCGCTGAATTTTGTAAGTTCTTATTCAGCCGGTGGAGAAAAGATTCCACCTCGCCCAAGTAAGAAGCAGTATCTTTAGTTTATGGTCCAGCAACTAAACTCAAAAACTTCTTTCTCCTTTTCCCTTCGCCCAAACTTAATATTCCAACCAGAAAGATTGGTCTTTAAATCTCTTTACTGCCCAAACCACTGTCATACTCATATTAAACAAGATAACCCCATCAGTTCACGCGCCAGCAAAAGCCTTAACATGTAAATACGAAACTTCACATCATACAAAGCCTTATCTAGAGTAAATGCATTATATGAAACTTAAAACCACTAGCTCCTTGATTCCCAGCTATGAAAGATTCAGAGCGACCGAGTCTACTAACAGCCTATTGACCAATCGAAAAATCGCAGAAATGAGCTATCTTTAGATTATGAACAACTAACATTTGAGGCAAAGAACACATTCAAATATGAAAATTGCGAAATCCACAATCCTATTCATTACACTAAGGACTAAGCTCATCAACTCAAACACCAAAACGCTCCATACAAAACCGCCCAAGCTCTCTCAACTATAGGCACTCAAATTCTCAAAGCGAAGCTCTTTAGATATGAAATTCACACTTATACCTATCGAAATCCAAATGCAAACATCCTAAATTCGAAACCGAGCGATACGATCACCGTGGCAATCGAAACAGCAGCATAGAAAGAACGAGAATTGCTAAAGATATATAGAGAGAGAGATCAAAGAGTAGAGTAGTGTTACCAGTGAATGGAATGAGCGAGCGAATGTGATTCGGAGAGGGATTGGGATTAGGGTTTGGGCAGCTCGAAGACTTTGGAGACTTTTAAAAAAAAGTTAAGAGGGTTTTCGGTGAGATCTGATCAGAAATTTTGACAGAGTGACAGTTTCAACAGCACAAAGGTGGTGGAGGAGGGTGGATGGTGCCCAAGTCGTCGTTCTTTGCCGATGTGGCGCAGGCCATGTCAGGTGTCCAATGGTGTTGTGACATGTCAGCCGTCCTTGTTTATGTCTATGTTATCCATTCTTAAATTCTAAGTGATTATTATTATTATTATTTTTTTCGAGAAAATGCCTATTTAGTTAAAAATAAGGATTTAATAGCCTATTTCAATGAAAAACTTTTACATGAGCTCATTCCAATTATTCCTATCAAAGACAACATTACCCTTAACTTAACATCTTCTACACAACCTTCCCGATCTAAACTCTCTCTCATCCTCCTCCTCTGAAAAAACTCTCTCTCTCTCT
>NC_020496.1:25813040-25816646 GCF_000184155.1 Fragaria vesca subsp. vesca | reverse complement strand
CTACTCTACTCTCTCTCTCTCTCTCTCTCTCTCTCTCTCTCTCTCTCTCTCTCTCTCTCTCTCTCTCTCTCTCTCAAAGATCACCGCCGCCTAGATCATCTCCTCTACCATCTCCATCTCCGACGACCTTGCTTACCGCACCCTCAAGAAGCTAGAGATTGACAAACGACGAGTACGAGGGCAGTCATGAGCCACCGGCGAGGACTTCTCAGTCAAGCCCGGCGAGAACCTCATTCCGACGAGAAAGGACCAGATCCACCACCGATCTGGCGTTGGCAAGTGCTTAGATCTCTCCTCCTTCGATTCCACTACGTTATCTGCATCCTCGTTGGTGAGGTCAACCAACTCAGACGTGGTTATGAGGTTATTCAATCTTGTTTTTCAACAAGATGATGATTGCGACAACATCTGGATGCTGAGGAGCAGGCCGTTGACGTCACATATGCGGTGACAAGGATCCGCATCAAGTTTGTCGGTCCGAAAACTCACATTCGTCGGTCACCAAAAAGCCAAAAGGACGTGTTCTGTTTCAGTTTTTTGCTTCCTTTATTGGTATGATAGTCTCTGAGCATAATTTTGTTATCTAAGTGTGAGTAATTGAGTAAATGGTGCCGATGTTAAATGGATTTTTAGATGATTATTTGTCCACAAAGAGGTGAGATGGGAAAGATTTGATGTAATACGTTGTTTTGTTTTGCATATTTTTAGTTTAGAAATCATAATAGAGTGATTTTTGAACATAAAGTATATTTTAACATGATTATTGAGGTCAGTTACAGATAATTAGGCGTCAGTAACTCGATTACTGGGGGTTAATAATCGATTACTAGGGGTCAATAATCGATTACTAGGGTCAGTAACTCGAGTTACTGGGGGTCAGTAATTGAGTTACCCGGGGTCAATAGCCTTTTAAGGAATCATTACTCAGTTATTGGGGGTCAGTAACTCAGTTCCGACGGCCGGTGACTAAAGTAACTTAGTTACTGGGAGTCACTAACTGGTTATTGTGTGTCAGTAACTGGTTACTGGGTGTCAATAACTGGTCAGTAACTAGTTAGTGGGGGTCAGTAACTGGTTACTGGGTGTCAGTAACTGGTTACTGGGGATCAGTAACTAGTTATTAGGGGTCAATAACTGGTTACTAGGGAAATTCTAGTGACCGGAGTCCAACGGTCGGGGAAATTCCGGTGACCGGAGTCCCACGGCTGGTGATCGGAGTCCGAGGTTCCGGCCAAGTTTTTTCATGTTGAAGAGGTGGGGGTAAAATAGTCTTAAAATAATATAGTTTGTTAAGACTTTAGTAAAGATTTGACCATTTGGGCACAAAAAAGTTTACTTTCATTCAAATGAGCTCATATAAAAGATTGTCATTGGAATGAGTAATGAAAAGTTACAATTAATACTAAATGGGCATTTTCCCTTTATTTTTTTTCAAAATAAACAACTCAAATGCCAAAACGAGTTAATTGTGAATCAAACTCACAATAACCTCCCCCTTACAAAAAGGAAAATGCTAGTAAACCACTTGGTATTAGGCTAAATGATTAAATTAAGAGTAAAATAAAATAACAAATAATTATTAGTATGGATTAATTTTTTTTTTTGTTTTTGAAAAAATATCGATGATGTATTGATATTCAAGTCAGAAAAAACCATTACCTACCCTCTTACCGATTAAGAGTAGATAAAAAGAATAGGCCTAATCATTTAACGTTAAGCTACTCCACTGATTGAGAGCCTATTAACTAAGCAGAACAAGCAAAGTAATAAGCCAGTAAAATAAAACTAGCTGGATAATTCTAAAAGGCTTAAGGCCAGGCCCAAAACTAAACCCAGTCACAAGCTCAAAAACGTTGCATAAGAGCCCAAGCCCGTAATGAATGACAACCACATCCAGCGGTCGGCGTTTCCATTCAACGGCGTCATCACCGTATCCTTGGCATGTTGCAACCACAGAGGAGAGAACGGTTGCATCCTTAGAACACTAAAGCCCAATCGATTAAACGTTCAATCTAGTCGGAACCAGATTGATGGACACCAATTTGGCAGAGATTTGTTGTTCGCCATCGATGGAATTGATGGATGGGCAGTTTTACGTGACTACAAA
Organism: Fragaria vesca subsp. vesca; assembly: GCF_000184155.1. Lineage (NCBI taxonomy): Eukaryota > Viridiplantae > Streptophyta > Magnoliopsida > Rosales > Rosaceae > Fragaria > Fragaria vesca. The sequence continues at coordinate 25,814,539 of NC_020496.1, read as the reverse complement.
CTGAAGTAGTTAGGTTTCGATTTGTAAAATCAGTTAAAAGTTGATTTTTTTTTTCTAAATTTAAATTCAATAATGTGGTAAATAAATAAAAAATGAAATTACAAGTCATTAGAAAAAGATTTTTCTTTTAAAATCAATAATTTTATTGTTCAACAAAACCAGAATGCACATTATATTAGATGTTATCTTCTGTAAAGTATGTTATATTAGAATCGAAGCTTACAAGCATAAGACCAATACCTCCATTGTGAATAAGCTCATAATGAGCCTCAAGCATAGAAATAAAACCCAACTACCTAATTTCCAGACAAGAGACCCTAGATACCTCATTGGTGTACACGTAGTAAACTAAAAAAACAAGTATAATACATCAATACCCATACTCAAGCAAAATAATCTGATATATACGCCACACCATTGTCTTTGACATTAGGGTTAATCACAACAACAACAACAACTTCAACAAGTAGGTAAACATTGAAACCGAGCCCACTAGCCCAAATTCAGTATTGAGCTACCCTAGATTTGAGCCCAGTTCCAGACCCAAAGGCCCGTGAAACACGCTGACCCAAAAAAATTCGTATAAATTTGAATTAATAAACCCAAATCTTAATCGAAATAGGAACACAAAACTCGAATAATATTTCGATTATCTGAATCTTAATCAATTTTCAAGAACCATGTATACTATATTTGGCTTCAGTGTCCACCGTCGGAATTGTTACTTAGCAAAATGTTCTGAATCAAAGGACTTGCTCATGATATTGTATAATCAGGATCCTTGCACTCCATCTCAGAACAACGAATTCGAATTTGAAGGGTTATTTCAAGTGTTGAAGTTGGAGTATAATGTTACTGCGCGCCGGTCCTCAGTGGGTAAAGATTGAAGACCTTGGTGATCAGGCATTGTTTATGGGCACGCTCAGCAACATGTTTATCACTCCTCATGATAACTGACAAGACCCACCCCGAATTTCACCCTGAAACTCAGAGTAAGTCGTGCGGGGACCACCTCCAAGGAAAATTTACTGAAAAGATTAAGAAAATCTCCCTTGCAGATGGACAACCCTAACTCGAAAATTTCAAATTACACTCTTAATTTATCACTTCTGAACATCGCATAAAATACAAAAATTCTAAAGTATTCAGAACTACTAAACACAAACGGAAGCAAGAAAACACGAGTAGGTTGAACAGGTAACCTACTGGCGAAAACTGGCAGAAATGCGGGTGACTATGCCTCGTCTCCTACTAGATCCAACCCGAACTCTGCAGACTGGGCAATTTAAAACGAAGGGCCCAGGGGAAAACATTTAATAATGTTAGAGTGAGTGGACAAAAATAAAATAATAAATAAAATATTTATGTTTCCCCAAATTAATTTCTAAGGAAAAATCGAATGCATGCCGCAAGCGATAAAACTTTTATCCCATAAAATATCGAGCCTCTCAGACTCTATAATATATGTATGTATTTACACACGTCCATACTCCCTATAT
>NC_020496.1:25799828-25806182 GCF_000184155.1 Fragaria vesca subsp. vesca | reverse complement strand
AAATCCCATTTTCGGTATCTCTCCAAGAGAAATAAAAATCGTCAAAAATTAAAATGACGTCAAAATACTCCACGACATTAATTATTCAATCGTGAACTTTAGCATGCATTTATTTAAAATAAACGTCCACTCACAAATTAGGCCTAAGCCTGATGTCGATCTGGGGTCTCGTCTGCTCGAGCCTCCTCACGACCTGTTCCAAATATAATATTAATTTCCCAACCAATAATCCAATATTTAATCAAAATAGGCAAAATTACCCGAGAGCCATAATTACGCTCATCATTGCCTAACTTCGATATTCTTACATCGGAACGATCCGAACTTAAATATCATACTCAACAGTCGTAAATACAACCTCCCCAAAATACGACTTAAATCCTACGGCCGGATTCTACATTAATTAACCGCCAAAAATACCAAACTTCGGAAATTCACAAACCTATCCAAATCTCATCCAAAAATTCCATAAATCACACCAATAATATCACCTTAATATTCTACATCAAAAACCACAAAATTTCCCAAAACAGCGGCGGCTCCGCCGGCAGCGGCGGCCGGCGACCAACTCCGGCGACCTGCAAATGCTACCAAATTTTAACATAATCTTCCTCTCAATCTCCTCTACAACTTTCATGACCAACACAAACTCCAATTCTAAGCCTAACCATGTCGATCGAACACAAACAACCATAAATCCCCAAAACTTTCAATTATACAAACCACCCTAACGAAAACGAATTTAGCCGAAACCTTTTGAGGGATTACTCACCTAGATGAGGGCTACAAGTTGAGCCAAAAATCACGACCTATGGTGGCCGGAGGACGGAGCTCCGACGAAGACACAGTCGGCGGTTCCGACGGCTTTTTCTCCTCTCCGGCGGGTTAGAGGCTCGGGGGCTAGGCCGGGGAGGGAGAGGAGGTGACGGGGGTCCGATCTGGGCTGGAGCGGCGGCAGCTGGTGGCCGGACGGCGGCGGGCTGCGGTGGTGAAGTTTCCCGGGTGGAGGGAGAAGAAATGCGGGTGGGAAGAGAGAAAACGGGAGGGAGAGAGAGAGAAAGGAAGAAGAAATGGGTTGGGCTCGGCCCAGCCGACCCAACACCCCTTTTTAACCCAAACTTCCAAAATAAAAACACCCCGAAAAATAATACCCGAATAAAAATTACCTTTTACTAGCTAAAATTTACTATTTTTTACCGTCTTCGTATTTCCTTAATACGAATAATCCTCCGAACATAATCGTCCCCGAAACCCCTCTAGGGACCAATTAAACTATTTACTCATGGTCAAGACGGTAAAATTCTTATTATAATCACGTTAGTAAATAAGGTAAAAATATAAGGGTCGGGATGTGACAATAACACACTTGAACGAAACTGTATCTATTTTGCCTTGACTATTCCTAAGCATCTATAGATAAGAGCATCAAACCTATGAGGTATGGGGTGTTTTCCTTGACTATTCCCAAGCATCATCCATGTCGAGAAGCGAATAAGACTATTTGGTTCACACCAACTCCTTGGAATTAGGTCTCACAAGGGGAGAATCGAATGAGAAGAACAAATCGGAGAGAATCCTCTTTCCCCAACCTGTATTTTATGTTTTGGGCTCGATGATAATGTAACTATATATATGAAGGTATGAGGATGATTGGCAATCTTTTACCATGCAAAACACTTGAAGTTACTATCTTGTGAACAAGAACAAGTTGCCGCAGTCACTAACTCATCCCTCATGGTCTCAGGTAAAACATGCATGTGCATATCATCTGTTTTTCACAGAGGCTAGCAGCTTCGCTTGCTATCCTAGTGTTGAGTCATTTGTTGTCTTAAATTTTCAAAGACCCTGTTACTTTAGATTAATAGGTCTTTGTTGTTTTCAAATTCAAATTGGCAACCGAGTTTGTGGGAAGTGTCTTGGCGCTCAAATTAGTCTAAGGGTTGAGATCTTCTTATTATGCCAACCCGTGACCAAATGGTTTGATGCTTAGATTTTATGATACATTATCCAATGAATAGCTGGTCTATGTTTGATTCAATGACCAGTCATTATCGGCTGTGTCAAGGTCCACTAATGGATTGCGTAATAGGTTTTATAACCTTATTGCTCCTTGTTTTGAATCAATCTTGTTTTATAACCCGTGACCAAATGGTTTGATGCTTATTAGATTTTATGATACATTATCCAATGAATAGCTGGTCTATGTTTGATTCAATGACCAGTCACTATCGGCTGTGTCAAGGTCCACTAATGGATTGCGTAATAGGTTTTATAACCTTATTGCTCCTTGTTTTGAATCGATCTTGTTTTAGGAAATGTATCTTTGTCTTATTGAGTTGGCTTGTGTTAACTCTCATTTTGGTTACATCACTTTCAATATTGTAGCCAAACACTTATGTCCAAAACCTTTTCTGAATCAACTTGATAGGTCAGCTTGCATCATCCTTTGATGTCTTGTCTGCCTATATATATCTATACCTTTGGCTTTGCTCAATGGTTGTTGAAAATTGTCTTATTACGTTTTCTTTGTTGAGTCTAGTTTTAACTTGCATTGTTCATGCTGCTCTAAGTCTTCCCAGTGATATATCAATTAAAATGATTGACGTCAATAATTAATTTTCTTAACTGAGATTACAATTCATTTAGATATATATATGTCTTAGATTCTGCCTTCAATCTCAATATAAATGAAATCCGTAAACTACAAAGCCATTCATGAGATCGTTTCACAAATAAACACATGCAATTGCAATGACTAAAGGACTAAATATATAAGCCATTATAGTCTTGTGTTATTATGGTCTGTCACTAAAGGTCTAAATTATATTGTTCTCTCACTAAAGGACTTCTTATGGTCTTGTGTTATTAATTGAAAAATTGAACATGTAAAAGCACCGGGGGAGGGTTGTTTAAGGAGAAATTTTTCAGTCCTCCCGGAGGACCACTTGGCGTTGCCTAATGGTCCTTCTCACCTATAAAATATTGACATGTGGCACTTTTTTGACAACTCGGAAGAAGGTGAATTCATTATGTTTTCAACTGCAGTAAAACAATCCCGTTAACTATCGCCATTAAGTGATACATACTATCAAATAAATCCTGAACTTTATTCATCATCTCCCTTGGTCTGCCTTTCTGTGTTCTTTTCAGAATGAAATTCATCGGTTGTAGACTTGTACATAAACACAAGAAGCTCTGGGTTCAATTAAAGCCTCGTCGTCACCCACAAGACCGATTTTGTCTACCAATTGGGACTTTCAGTCCCCCGCAGCTATTACCCCATCTCTTCCACCCGTCCCCCAGATTCGAAGAGCTCGACACCACCAACATGCTTCTCCATCAGAAAATCATCTTCTTGGGCTCTCAGGTTTCTTCTCTCTTCTCATTTCCCAATTGTTTTTCTTGTTCTTTGGGTCTTGCTAGTTTTTGTTGATTTTGGTTAGAGAATTGAATGATTGTGATGAGACTCACTTTTCTGAGCGATTAGGGAGCGATTAGATCATGAAAAGAAAAATAAATTGAGAATGGAAGAATTGAGTTTAAAGAAAGAGAATTTGGGAAACGAAATCCGCACAAACCGAGCAATCGAGCTGACTTTGACAGAGGTGAGTATTCGACGATTTTGATTAGTTATACAGAATTGATAGAACTTTGACATATCTTTCTTCTTGAGTATGTTGTTTAAGGGATTTGATTTCTACACCCAAGTGAGGAATATTATATTAAGGTATCCTATATTCATATTGGAATAATAGTGTGAATGGTATATGAGCATAATAGTGTGAATTCCAGTAAAAGCTTTGTGGATTTAGAATTTGAAGTTGAGGTTTTATTTTTTATTTTTTTGGATTTGAATTTTGCAGTTTGTGAGATTTTACTGTTTGTTGATGTTGTTTTGTTATCCTTTTCATGTCAAAGTCCAATGTATGATTTAGCATGTCAGATTTGCTGAACCTTTGGGTAGTTAGAACATATGCCAAAGTCTCCAATGGACGGGGTGCCATTAGAAAGTAAACATACCACACTGTTATCAGCCCTTGACCACCATTTTACACATTTCGGACCAACTCTTTGATTGCGTGTTTTCTCTGCTATGTACTCAGATGTATTACAGCTATAGGGATAGCTGCATCACCAAAAGTAGTTCATTTTTTTACCAGCAAGGTCACACATAATACTTCATTTTGGATTAGTCATTTACTTAGCCATTTTGTCAAATATGGTTCTGTTGAGAAATACCAGGATGGCAACTAACTAAGCAACAAATATTTGGATGATCCTTCTGGAAACAACTATATAGTTGGTTTGCAAGCTGCATGAAAGTTTGGTGCTACATTCAAATTGGTTATCATTTGATTATGACACTGCGTCTAGTGTTTGATGAGTTTATAGATGAGGTAGTGCTACATTTTTTGTTATGTGATGCATTCTTCGTTATGTGCCACAAACATAACCGGTGACGTGAATGTGGAAAAACGTTTTCAATGGCATTTGCCATTGCCTGGCATCGATAAGTGAAAATAGTCTTCGGTCTTTTACCATCCATCGCTTCTAAGAATGTCTCAAATAACCAAATAAATGAAGAAGTCGTTCATCTAGCAAGAAGGCACAACCAAACAAAACATTTTTCCAATGTTGGTTAACGCCAACGAAAGGTGCACAATCATGTTATATTTATTGGTTTTATAAGTAGTATCAAATACTACTACATCGCCAAAGCATTCAAAGTCGGTTTTCGACTTTCCATCTCTCCAAAAAAAAGTTTGTCATCCAATTCTCTTGATCAACTTGCACGGTGTAGAAAAACATGGGATCTTCAATTTGCTTTTTCTTGAATAAGTTTATCAAGCTCTGAGCGTCCCCTACTTCAAGCATCTCCATTCTCTCTCTGCTTACAAAATTATAGCAGTCGGTTTTTGTAAATCCAACATTTTGAGATCCCTTGACTTCTTCTGCTAAATATGAATAAGTAGTGCCAGTACTCATGCCTGCGCTTTTCATTGATCTAAGCTTTTCATTGATCTAATCACCCCCTTATGAGCTACTAATAGTTTTCGATTAGAGCGCAAATACTTTCTTTCTTCTGGGTCTGCAAGTTTGTGGTTGTGTTTAGGAACAAAGAGAGTCACTTTCCATAAATTATTCTCTTGCGATCCGAATCGAATTTTCACTGGGCAACCAGTTCTAGTTTCAAGCTTGTGAGTCTTGTTCACTTCTGAAAGGTCACTATCTAGTTTGAAACCTTCTTTGGAACAACAATAATTCACTTGCCTGACAACATTGTTGGTTTTCCTCCTCTTGTCTATCCGAACACTAAACCCTATTCTGACACCATACTCACAGTAGAGGTCGTATGCTTCTTCCTTGCTATTCACCGTTACTCCAAACAAATTTTCATCATTACTAGCTTGACGATTCACAATCATCGGATGTTTCTCCAAATCAGATGTAATGATATCTTTCTCATTGTCCTCTATATCAATCACTGTGTATATATACAACTTGTCAGAGAAGAAGCAACCCAGTTGTAATGGAAAAAAGAAGAAGAAAAACTCAACCCGATTCGCAAAAGAAAATAAGAAAAAATAAGAAGAGAGGAAGATGTTTGTTTACCTTGATTACAATCATTGTCTGCCATATTGCACACGTCTTGTTGGAGACAAGTTGCAGTTGTAAACCTTGCTTTCCCTAAGATTCTCCAAGGTGATGATTGGTTTGCGAGGCTTGGAAGGCAGAGCCACGAATGTTGTGGGTTGATTCCTTGCACTACCAGGACAAGCACTTTAGCCGACGAGCCATCGTCGGCTAAGATTTCGTCGGGAAAAGGTCGTCTGCGATGACTTTAGCCGACGAAAAAAAAAATTTCGTCGGCTATAGTCCCACAGTTTAGCCGACGAAAAACATATCGTCGGTTTTTTTCCCAGACTTTAGCCGACGAAATAATTAATATATTCGTCGGCTAAAAATTAAAAAAATAACTATAGCCGACGAAATATAATCTATTTCGTCGGCTAAACCTTATAAAATAATTTAAAAAATAACTATAGCCGACGAAATATAGTCTATTTCGTGGGCTAAACCTTATAAAAAATTAAAAAAATAACTATAGCCGACGAAACATGTCATATTTCGTCGGCTAAACCTTATAAAAAAATTAAAAAATAATATAGCCGACGAATATAGTATTTAAATATCGTCGGCTAAAGTTGCTGGTTTTTAAAAAAAAAAACTGCAGAAACTTCCGGCCACCTCCAATCACCACCAAAATTGGACAGAATCTTCCTCTCAACATTTCGAACAACTTTCTAGAAGAAGTCGAAGCCCAATTCTAAGCCTAAACAGGTCAATTGAATA
>NC_020496.1:25778682-25799808 GCF_000184155.1 Fragaria vesca subsp. vesca | reverse complement strand
TTACAACTGGATCCGACAACGTTAAGGGCTCGATCGAAACGGTCAACTCTAATCCATCGTCACTTATCACACGAAAACGCTCATATCTCCCACTATATTACGTAGTTTGGTCAAACCTTCCACACAAAAAACTCTCACGTAGATGAGACGCAACTGCCCATATAAAAATTTTGAGACATTTACCTTCCAACGATAGGGCTCCCCATAGGGAATAATAACAGTAAATAGTAGACACGTTGTGATTTCGATGACTAAAATTTACAAACCAAAATTCGACCGTTAGATATGATCATTATGACAAAAGATGTCTGTGGTAAAAAATTCAACTGGATTCGACAACATTAAGGGCTCGATCGAAATGATCAACTCTAATCGGAAATAAGAAAACTACATTTTGAAGCCCTAAACGGACTCGGATGGCCAAAAAGGCCCATACATCATGGCATTAGCGATGAGTTTAACTCGTAGGGACGTTACGCTTCCGGAAATGTATCACAATAGTCAATCAGACACCAAAAACCAAATCTGCAGCATAGTGAATAATAAGGGTAAATTTCATTGACCGCCACTATCGGCACCGAGACTTTACCGGAATACCGTGATTTTTCAACCGTAGAAGTATTTCACCATTCTGGTCATATCTTATTTCACGACTTTTTTGCATTTGAAGGATCTACGTATAGTTTTTTTTTTCCCAGATGAGTTGTTGTCTAGATCTGCAGATATTTAAATACTTTAGCCGATGAAATTATATTTTTCGTCGGCTAAACTTTTAAAAATTTCGTCGGCTAAAGTTCACAAACTATAGCCGACGAAAAAAATTATTCAGACGACGAAATTTTAATTTCGTCGGCTAAAGTTGATCATAGCCGACAAAGGGAAATTTCGTCGGCTAAAGTGGACTTTATCAGACGAAAAAATAATTCGTCGGCCTGGTTTTTTATTTTCGTCGGCTAAAACCTTTCTTCCGGTAGTGTTGCTATGCTACGGGTGACATGACCAGAGGATTCGCTGCTTGACCTCGAGGTTGTTGGTTTGGATTTCTTCGTCGAGATGGCTTGGGTGTTCTTGGAGGCCATTTCTTGAACGGATTTGAACTTTCTTACGGAGAAGGAGATGAGAGGCAAAGTAGTCCCACTGGGCGTGCCACTTTTGTAAACACGAAAAATCTGCGATAAATTACAGAACAACACATGTACAAAGAATAATATAATTTTATTGATATGAATGCGGGTTACAAATCTTTGTGAAACTCCTCTGATTCTATCTCCGAATATGGATTTGACTCAAGGGTGACAAGCACTTGTTCTTGAGACATAAGGGGTCACGAGAGTTGATCACACGACAAATGTTTGGGATTTGAGTTTGGTGAAGAGCTGGCTATTTGGAAGCTTGGTAGTTCTTCGAGGGATTTTGAGACTTCTGAGTTTTCAGGAGTGATTTTTCTCTCTGTTGTCAGAAGTCCTCCCCTTGATATGAGATGGGGTATTTATAGTGTCAACATACCTCCGTTTATGGCATGTAATGAAGACACCGAATTAAATATATTTCCTTACCGGTAATAATTAAATCAATCAGTTTTGATTAATCGATTTAATTATTAATTTTAACATAATTAAATCAATCAGTCTTAATTGATTGATTTAATTACGACCGATAAGGTATAACTGATTTGGATTAAATGTCCGACTTATTTTTTTGATAATCAATTTAATTTGATTGATATCTTATTATCAATCGCATCCAATAATTGATTTTAGTCGGGATTTAAGGTTTTGTTGTCGACTGGCCATTTACACGCCGCCACGTGTCATTTCTAAAGACTTTTCAACTTTGCTAACTCACGAGCCACGTATGCAATTTGTCGGGTCCACACGTCGTTTGAATACTTCAACGATTATTATTATCGTTAACTTTTATATGTCTACAACAGTCTTTGTAGAAACTGACAAGATTGATGACTAATGAGAGAGCCGTTAGGTTATGAGATAAAGGCAGCAACAATATTTGTTTTATGGTTTATCTGTTGATGAGAGACGGCTATATATACTTAACGGGAGTTTGATTTCTTCTTTTTTTTCCTGACCTTGACTGGTTTTACTCTAGCGTTTTTCACCTTCTTCTGAGTTGTCAAAAAAGTGCCATATGTCAACATTTTATAGGTGAGGAGGACCATTAGGCAACACCACGTGGTCCTCCGGGAGGACTGAACAATTTCTCGTCTTTTAAGTCATAATCTCCGAGATATACTTTGTGTGTAATTCACAAAAATTTACTAGGTACAAGTTGCTGAAAAACATCATCTTCCATAGTTGGCGAATAGCATTGGGCGAACTTTTGTTGGTTTTACAGAATTCTGTAAACAAAAAATATAATAAAACCTCGATAATTTAATGATAAGCGCTAGCTAATTTGGTTTAATTCTCCACCATACCTTACCAAGTTGGCACACAGCTCCAATAATAACAGACTCCCCCAATGAGTTTTGTTTTGTAAGTCTCACCTCTTGTGCGTTTCATGACCTCATTAAGCAATTACCCTATATTGTTTTAGTTAATAATCGAGTTTTATTTCTCTGTGGCTTTTACCTTCGGTTAGAAACCAAAACATTTGCATATTAATCCATGCCCACAATTAACAAGCAGTAGGAACGTACAAGAACGTTGTTGTTTTTGGTACAAGAATCAAGCAGAAATAAGTAATAAGCGCCTAATTAAGGGCGGGTGAAAGAAATGCACATCAATCACATTCTTTTTTTGGGTATATATATACATATATAGTAACATAGATATCAAGATACAGATGAGTTACTACTTACTAGCTACCCCCAAGAAGACGCTTAAGTTTCTGAATCTGAACTTTGTCAAGTAAAGTGGACTTGGCTATGATTTCGGTAGGTAAATCGTTTTGGAAGAGAGCTGTCTCCAGAGTCTGCACACCTGGGTTTGCACTGCTGAAGCTGGCATATGCTAGAGCTGGAGTACGACCGACATTCACTAGGAAGTGAAACAAACCTTGAGGAAAAACCATAGTGTCACCCTTGTGCAGAGTCTTCACATACGCCTTGTTATTCGAGGCAATGAACCCGGCAACGACTGTTCCTTCGACAAGGATAACGAGTTCTGTAGCGTCACGGTGTGAGTGAATCGGAACAACTCCACCAACAGCAAAGTCTGCACGAACCAGAGCAACGCCGAGGCCGTTAAGACCAGGAAAGTTAACAGCAAATGCCGCCGAGAGCCCGATTTTGTTGATACTTGAGATGTTACCTGCAACCCTAAGGCCAGAGAACACGAAATCATCTACCGTAACCTTTACGGGGTCTTTGCAAGCGTACCCTGCAGGGCTTTGAGGAGCTGCATAATCTGCAACACAAAAGTCTTGCATAGCAGCATAGGAACTGGAGAGGATGAGAGAAAATACGAAGAAGACACGGGAAATCATCTTGACCGATACACGTAAAATCAAGCTGTGAACTTATGTATTCCTTCTTTGGTCGAGCTTTGTGTCTTGGTTAGCTAATAGATACACCAAAGAGTACGACTTTAAATGGTGAAAGGAATGGGCTGCCTAAAATTGTACTCAATAGTATTGCTTATCTTATCACCATGCTATTAGCTAGCTTACACGTACAGTCATTTCAGCAACTTGTACAATACGTCTACCTAGTCATATACGTGCGGTTTTGCATATGAGTAAGTAGATATATACTTATATATATTACGAAAACAGAAAACAAATAGAACCGTGGAGGCTAGGGTTAGTGCAGTAATTAAGTAACTTTTGCATGCTTTTCTCCCCAGTGATTCCTATTCCATCCGTTACTTAGAGCCGGCTGACAACTGATGGTTCAATATGACTGATTAACATTTTCACAGGCACCTCAAAGTATGATTATGTGTATAACATTTTTAAACGAACAATATGATTAACATTAACGGATGAACATCCAATCTGTAGTTCTGTACTGCAATGATAATCTGTATATATATTTTCAATTTTTTCTTCCAACGACGTTATATAGATTTTCCCATATTAGATATCCTGACTCAAATTTGTTACCTTGGAGTTGGACTAGGTCGAAAAACCTTTGACTGAGTTGAGAGTAAAACGTATTTAGTGCGCGCGTTTCTTGGAATAGGAGATTAAGCTGTACTAATTGAAACTGACTCATATGATTCATACTTCAAATTTCTCAGGAAGATTGACCAAAAGGAGGATTGCGTTTCCATGATCACCTTGTCCTTCTTCTATAGTTCATATCGAAGATTTGATTTCAACCATTGATTTACTTCGTAACCATGAAGCTCTATAAATAGTCGGCTATTACTTCCTTAATTTTAACAAGCACATATAGACCGAGTACTAATTAATCTTGAGTGCAGTTCTATGCCAGTATCTAGCTACTACAAATCGAGAAGTACGTCTTCCTGCAAAGTTGTCTAAGATCATATTAATTCTTTTGGGTATGTAGTCGAACTGGTCTGTTTCAAGTGTTGTTTTCCAGAAAAGAATTTACCTTTTGTTAATACATGTAATAGTGCTTGGTTTTTTTTGGCAGCAGGTCACTATGTCTCGCTATGTCTTACTGTTCCTTACACTACTGAGTTTGACATCTATTTCACTATCTTCATCTTCAAAAGTGGAAGATATCAGCAACGGGACAAGATGGGCAGTTTTGATTGCTGGGTCAAGAGGATATGATAACTATAGGCATCAGGTTCATATTTGCTGGACCATATATATATATATATATATATATATATATATATATATATATATATATATATATATATCTATTTATCACCTTGCTATAGATTGCTGAACTTTTCTTCTGGGTAAGAATGGCGATATGGATCAGTGAATGTCTTAAGTACTGTAGTGATCTGCAATTACGTACGTACATAAACTCGATCTCTTTTGTTAGCGATTAAGCATTTGAAGCTAACAAAGTTAATTCGTTGGGCTATCTATGTATATGTAGGCTGATGTATGCCATGCATACCAGATACTGAAGAAAGGTGGACTCAAAGATGAGAACATCATTGTGTTCATGTATGACGATATTGCATTCAACCCCAGAAACCCTAGACCTGGTGTCATTATCAACAACCCAGATGGAAGTGATGTTTATCAAGGAGTTCCCAAGGTCAATAATTTCTATTATCCAGCTGATTATTTCAACCTAGCTAGATTACCACCATCATTTATTTTGCTATTACTAATCTTCTTCAACTTCTTTTTCAATTTTTACTTTATTCTTGCAGGACTATACAGGAATGGAAGTTAATTCGCTCAACTTCTATGCTGTTCTTCTTGGCAACAGAAGTACCCTCTTCGGTGGTAGCGGCAAGGTCTAAACAGCAGTCCGAACGACCGCGTTTTCATATATTACGCTGACCATGGCAGTCCTGGGATGGTTGGTAAGTAACTTAGTTGTCATAATCTTCATCATATGTTCATCCCAAATATTTTTACTGGGGATAATCAATAATTAATGCGCGTGATTAAGCATGCAATTCTTTGTATACATAGGCATGCCGATTGTAGGTGATTATGTCTATGCCAAAGATCTCATAGATGTGCTGAAGAAGAAGCACGACGCAAGAGGTTACAAAAGCATGGTAGGTTAATTGAGCTTAGAAGCCTCAATATGTTTCCCATATACATCTATATATAAAGAACATAGATATATAAAAGCCATGCATTGACTGATTTCGAAAATGATTTATGCAAATTGCAAAATCTTTAGGTGTTTTACATGGAAGCTTGCGACTCAGGGAGCATGTTTGAGGGTCTCCTTCCCAACAATATAAACATATATGCAACTTCAGCGTCAAATTCAAAAGAGAGCAGTTGGGGGTTCTATTGTCCTGGAGACTTCCCTAGTCCTCCTCCAGGATATGATGTTTGCTTGGGAGACTTGTATAATATTTCTTGGTTGGAGGATTGGTACGTATATATACATTAATTCTACGTACTTCTTATCGATCATATATTTTAACTTCGAATTCTAGTACTTCTTCTCTTAATAATATAATTAGTAACACACACCCTTCTGTGTATTTCAGTTCACATTCACAATACTTAACTTTTGCCCCAATATACTCGATGTTGGACGACACCTTCCCAACATAATATACTAGGCTATATATCAATTAAAATGTATGTAATTGTAACTTTTTTTCTTGTTATACATGTGAGCAGTGACGAGCATGACTTGAGCAAAGAAACTTTTGCGAAGCAATACGAAGTGGTAAATAATTAGCCTCTTGTAGTTCCAAGTGTATAATACTGAGGCACTAAATTCGTTGAGAACTTGAATACATTGTTGATCATTTTACTACTTTTACAGGTACGAAGGAGAACTGCAGCAAATGGCTACTTAGATTCGAGCCATGTTATGCAATTTGGGAATAAAAGACTAAGCGAGGAATTCATCTTCACTTACATGGGTACAAATCCTGAAAATGATAACTATACTTATCTCGAGTACACTGCATCACCATCGACCTCAAGGCCAAGGGTTGTCAGCCAACGCAACGCAGACCTCCTCCATTTTCGTTACAAGCAGGTTGCTTATAAGCTAGCTATGTATACTCAAGCTATCAATTTGATCACTTAAATTCCAGAATGATTTCCCAAATTTGGATGCTGTTAATTTTTTTATTGTCAGTTCCACAATGCTCCTGATGGCTCCGATGCCAAGCTTGAAGCTCACAAAGAGCTCGTGGATGAAATTTCTCGGAGGAAGAAGGTGGATTATCATATGAAGCAAATTGGGAAGCTTTTGTTTGGGTATGACAAGAGCTCAAAAGTGCTGACGAATGTTAGACCTCCGGGGGAACCTCTAGTTGATGATTGGGACTGCTTTAAGATGCTGGTAAGACCCAAGTATATATATGTACCATGTATGTATGTATATATATTTCTTGCAAAAGAAACGTACGTAGCCTCAGTCACACATGTACGCAAGCGTATACTTTAGTGTGACTGATCAATATCCGTAAATTAATTGATGTAAGAATCATATATATCGGTTCGCGTTAAGAATTAAAACCCTACTAACTAATTGCACATGCATTACTACCTACTATCTAATTATTTTTTTAATCTTACTTGCATGCAGGTGAAAACTTTTGAGAAACACTGCGGATTTTTATCAAACTATGGAAGGAAACACACAAGAGCAATTGCCAACATGTGCAATGCCGGAGCTACGCCGGAACAAATGGCTGCCGCATGTGTTCAAACCTGTCATGCTTAATTCCCTTGCTATACCATGAAGTAATTAAGATTTAAATATCATATAGCATCCAATTCCCTTGCATCAGCACAACTGTTTACATAATTACCTGTGTGTTTTGCATACCTTAATTAAAAAATCTCTTTTAATTATATAGGCCGAGAATTACAATTATTCATATTATCTTACACGTATGCTTCTGGCTCTTCATTAGTCATTCAACGTATCAACCCTAATACGTTACGACCTGGTCTGTCATCGAACTGGACATATATTGACAAGATGACAATAAATCTAACCAATCTCTAATAAGATTTGCCAGCAAAATTCCGCTATATATGACATCGACTCTTGCATGAAATTCCACTTATAATGTTTCTTTCAAGCACCGTACATGGAACAACTAAAATAGTAGATTCTCATACTGATTAATCTCTTGTTGCTTTTACTGATACATTGATTTTACTTCAACAAGCAGTAATTTCAGGAAGCGATTTGAAAGGGTTAAAAATGTGTTGCATACTGGCATTACGTGCATCGCCCATTTGGATAGTAATCCTCGTCTGATAAGATAGCTGCCATTTTTGTAGTCGATTATACCAGCTGGAATATGATCTCTCGTATAGTTATATATGGATATCAAAGAGAAGGAGTCCTGACCTAATAAGTTGTTTCATTAGCACGTTTAATCATCCTGTATATTCCTATTATTTGCTAACAAAGTTTGGGAAATGAAACGTACAAGTAACATGCAGTTCTTTTTTATATGTGGGAGGAATTCCTTTTTTAAGATCGAGCTTGTCTTGCCTATCGTCATTTGATATATTGCAAATGTTGATCGAAACCCTAAATACTATGATCATCTAGATCATATATGAACGTATTGCATGCGTCCACATTAATCTATATCATAGCTCATTAAACTGATTAGTTTAGAGCTACTCAATTTTAATGAAATTGTAATCAAATTTAACTAAGAATCCACTAGTACACTTGCTAGCTGAAGTTATTACCTGAATTTGACGTAGTCCCTCCTACAAGTTATTCTCTAAGAATGAAAGAATCTTATCACCACCAATTGATGATTAATTATGAGGTCATTATCTATCTTGATCTTGACTAGACAATGACATTAATAATCAAACGAAATGTATAACTTGGAAAGTTTATACATATATAGGTGGTGTACATGGTGCTAATTACGATTGAGATCCAATATCGTATCCTTTATAAGTAATTTCGTTTCTTGTACTACTTGTTCTGCTTCTTCAAATATGCTACTGCTAGCTTATTAATACCACAATTCCAAACCCAAAAATTTCAAGTAATGGCCAAAATTTATTAGTCGTGGATCGATCTTAAGCGTGAGGACAAGTGATTATTCCTTTCGATTCGTAATTAGGAATAAGCCATGGTAGTGGACCACGTCAAATACCAATGATCTTGATGATCGATCATGATGAAGAATATCGGGTGTGCAATTGTGAATATCAGACTAATTTTTGGAAAGTTCTTAGATATGTAGAGTTGTAAAACAATCTAAATTTGATAGGAAATGACATGAGAATGGTTGTATAGGAATATAGAACTAAGATGGGATATATTTATCTTTCGAAATTGAGATTGTAGTCCATTCAAGTTGGGAGGTTTTACATCCATGCGTAATACCAAATTTCCATGTAAAATGAGAGGTTGCATGAATATCATTTTGATTACACATAACAAATTAACAAAGAGAGGCTCGGTTTCTAACCAAAGAAAATGCCTACATACGTTCGAGAGTGTTAGATGCCTTAACAATTGAAAGTGTTAATTAAAATTTATACTGGAAAGGCTAAAGTGATAAACGATAAGAAGAATTCACTTAATTTTAACATTCATGTTCATGAACTTTTTCAACCAAATTGCTTCTTGATCCCCTTAGTTTACGAAAATAAAACTTTCCAACCTAAAGTGCTAGCTGATAAAGACATCAGTATCTCATCAAAATGTTTGCATTTGGGTCAATTAGTTTTACTAAGTTTGAATGTTGCATGTAATTTACCAAGCTTGAATTAATGGGTCAATTAGTTTTACTAAGTTTGAATGTTGCATGTAATTTACCAAGCTTGAATTAATGGGTCAATTGCTTATAGTACCTAACTAAGTTTGGAAATTTGATCTGAACCGCTCATTTTAGCCACTACACCTCTATAAATTGAGCACATACTCCTTGTTACAAGAGCACACTTAAATCTGAAAGCTTGAGTACGTGAAGCCTTCGAGCAATTTCTTTTCCAGAACATTGAGAAGTTTAAATTCTTGGTAATTAAGCTGGGCTTCATCAACCAATCTTACTTCGTCTTCTTTTTATCATTGAGTCATTCTAATTAAACTCCCACATTCTTAAATTTGTAAGTTTGTTCTTATTTTTTTTGTTAGTAGAAGGTGTACGTTTAAGTTAAGACAAGTCGGTGAGCTCTTTAATCTGTGCGTGTTAGCTTCATTTCAATCATGCATTAGTCGACATATAGCACCTAAACCTCGTCAAGTTTGGACTTCTAATCAAGCCCCTGCATGATTGTGTTTCCACAGGTAATCTTAATCTGCAGAATGAGTATCCAAGGTTTACTGGTACTTCTTTTCCTGTCTGTTTTGGTTGAGAGTACTATTGGAAGCACCCTTGGAGAAAATGGCTCTCTAAGTACCACTGATCATCATAAGTCGAAAGGAACAAGATGGGCACTTCTAATTGCCGGTTCGAGTGGTTACGAGAACTATCGACACCAGGTCACTTAAATTTATCAAATTAATCTAGCTGGTATCAAGTAGCGTTAAACTTATTGGTTTGATATGGATATAAATGCTGGCTTCTTATGTGAAGACTAACAAGTCCAAGTAACTTGCTGCATATGCAGGCTGATGTATGCCATGCATATCAGATACTCAAGAAAGGCGGACTCAAAGATGAAAACATCGTTGTCTTCATGTATGATGATATTGCCAACAGCCCAGAAAACCCTAGACCTGGTGTCATTATTAACAAGCCAAATGGCAAGGACGTCTACCATGGAGTTCCCAAGGTTTGTATTTTCGTTTTACGGATAATAATCATTTGTTATTGAAATATATGCATGTTTAACCGTAAATAGTTAATTTCAAGCAGGATTACACAGGAGATGCTGTTAACTCATCAAATTTCTATGCTGCTATTCTGGGAGACAAAGCTGCAATCAAAGGAGGAAGTGGCAAGGTTCTGGAGACTGGTCCAGATGACCATATTTTCATATATTACACTGATCATGGTGCTGCAGGACTTCTTGGTTAGTAACTTTCGTTAATTTCTCAGACAAAAACAAAGACCAATATATATGTGAATTTACATAAACTATTTAATTGATGAACAGATAATTCTAAGAAATTAATATTGCATGGTTACATAAGAATGAAATGTTGTATTTCAGGGATGCCTAGTGACGAGGACGCTGTTTATGCGAAAGATCTAATGCGTGTGCTGAAAAAGAAGCACGCTGCTAAAGGTTTCAAAAGCATGGTGAGAGTCTTCACTTCAGTAGTAATATATTGAATTATTGATATACAATCTAAACTCATTATTTTTGGTGAATTATGAACAACTTACGAACTTTTTCACACTTCGACGACAAAACATAGGTGTTTTACCTAGAAGCTTGTGAGTCTGGGAGTATGTTTGAGGGTTTGCTTCCAAAGAATATAAACATATATGCTACTACAGCAGCAAATGGAGAGGAGAGCAGTTATGCAACATACTGTTCTGGAGATGTTCCTGAAAAAATCGGTACTTGTTTGGGAGACTTGTATAGTATTTCCTGGTTGGAGGATTGGTAAGAAAAGCCAGCTTTTCGTTTATATGAAGCTGTCTAACTAGTAACTTTCCAATATTTTGAATCAGAAGCTAATTAGTAATCTGTTACTTTTGTGATTTTTTGTGCATTCAGCGACGCACATGATCTGCACAAAGAGACTTTTGAGGTTCAATATGAAAGGGTAGGAGCAATGAAATTCTTCACTATAATTTTTTCGAACTTAATTTGTTTATAATTTGTATGCATAATATCCTTAAAATGAGAAGAATTTGATCATGTGTGTCGGCTAAATCACAGGTTCGGAACAGAACAGATGAATCCCATGTTATGCAGTATGGAGATATGAGTTACATAAAGCAGTTCCTGTACACTTACATGGGGGCAACTTCTAAAGCTCATAGCCATGCTCCCCCTGCCCTCACAGCTTCGCCTTCGGGATCAATCTCAAGGGCTGTTAGCCAGCGCGATGCAGCCCTCTTTTATTTTCTGTATAAGGTTTTCCACACTTCAGTTCTGAATTCCTTTTTAGAATATAAACTCCAAGTACTTAATAATATCAAAATGTTTTACATTTCCTTTGGTTATTCTTCAGGTAAACAGAGCTCCAACTAACTCTCATGAGAAGCTCGAAGCTAAAAAGCAGCTATATAATGAAATTGCTGGAAGGAAACGTGTAGATGATAGCATAACAAAAATGGGAGAGCTTCTGTTTGGGACCGAGAAGGGCTCAGAATTACTAATGAAGGTCAGGCCTTCAGGACAACCTCTAGTGGATGACTGGGAGTGCTTCAAGATGTTTGTAAGTTCTCCTATCAGCTACCAGACATATATCTTCTTATACATTATTGATTGCATATCTCAGTTAATGAATTGGAGTACGTTATTCTTTCCTGTGCAGGTTAGGACTTATGAGAGTCGCTGCGGAAAGCTATCGACATATGGAATGAAGTACACGCGAGCTTTTGCCAACATGTGCAATGCCGGGATCAGCCTAGAGAAACTGGTTGCAGTGTCTGATCAAGCTTGTTCTAAGAAACCTCATGTCTAATTAATCTGAATAGATGTACTAAATAAAGTCATGCATACGACTTTAAGTATGCTGGTTATGTTTTAAACTACATATATACGTAAAATGCATGTAGGTGAATCTGTGATATCACGTTAGCTCCTTTATACTATAAATTAATTAATAAAGATCAATTCTACCAAAAATGTGATATCTATTGTCGATCTGCAAATCTAGCTAGTACCTATAAACAGATGTTCAATTTGCTGCCTTGATCAACAGGTCTAGTGAGGAAATGTTTCTAATCAAGTATATTTGTATATGATAATTACGTGGATCAAACTAATATATATGATCGAGTTGTTATCTCAATATGATGATAAACATATGTGAATTATATAAGGGTTTGTAACCAGTAAGGAAGTTAAGAAATATAGGAAAAAAAAAAAACAGAAATACATGTTAAGTGAAATCTGCAGCGAAAGCTAGTCTTTTCAACACTTTATATGTGATCTTCTATCAATAATCTTTACTTTATTGAGTAGGTAAGAAAATTAAAACAGAATATTGAATCTTTAAACGATATACACGTTGGTCATCATGATATACAAGTTGGTCATGATAATTTTACTTGTTTCCTACATAATAATACCTTTCAAGATAACAATTGTTAATGTAAAATAAACATTATATCGAAACTGACTATGATACCTGAGATATTGGAGAAAATTATTAGGAGTTAAAAATCTAGAAAATGACTAGGATACTTGACATCAGTGTTGTACACGGAGATCAAGTCTCTGCCTCAAGTAAGGATCTCCTTGCAGAAGATCTCTGTGGCCAACAACTTGGTGTAGGAGGTGATTCATAGTTGGTCCTCAGTCGCAGTCCAACTGTCCATAGGACTCGCCCTCAAAATGTCCATAGGTCCTGGGACTCCTGGCTAGCTAGCTAGTTAGATCTCCCTTGGCTATGTAGTGAACTTATCATCTATTTATACCCACCCGCTCCTTCGTCTGAATCAAGCGATTGTCTACCATAACAAGTTAACAACTATTATTTCTCCTCTCTCTCACATCGTAATACGTCTTGGTATTTATTTCTGCATTCGGTTATAACCATAAGGATTAATTACAAAAGACCCTCCGAACTATATGGTCACTTTCGTTTATATACTTAACTTTGAAAATCTTACGATTTCATACCCCAACTAACAATCTTATACCTTCATCGGTTAACTGATGACGTGGCATAATTTGGCCCCATTTGGTCAGATTTTACACTCTCTTCCAAGGGTATTTTCGTCCATTTCATTTCTGGAATGTCAGAAAATGAAATTGAGGACATTGAGACCTCTTGCGCAAGTCTCAATGTTTCCCACTGCGATTTTTTTTTTCCCTTTGTTCCCAGCGCGCCATCTCCCTCACCGGCGCCGAACTCCTCTGCAACCTATGCCGCCGTGGCACCAAGGCTCTGCCGCTCAGCCCAGCCCCCGCGCGCGCGTCCCTTAAAGCCCTAAGTTCACTGGCCGATCAGCCCAGGCTTCCGGTGCCTCTGCTCCGCCCAGCGCCGCTCACGTCGATCCTCTGCCCCGACCCGGAACCCAAAACCACAGCGTCGTCCCTCCACGACGACGAACCAGAGTAGCGCCCTGACGCCGCCCCACAATCGGATCTGGAACCCATCTTCGCCGCCTCGATCAACTCCAAACCGGCGCGCCTCCACCCTAAGGCATCTGCGTCTCTGCAGCCTAGCCTCGGTCAGGCAGCACCTTGACAGTGACAAGATCCGTGCCCCCCGCAATCCATGGGCTTTGCCCTCGCCCGGGGCCGACGAGCCTGTGCCGCCCACGCTCGACCCAGCTCTCGTTCTACCCGACCCGGATCTCGTCGCAACCCGACGCAGAGAAGAAAAATGGGATTACTGGTGTTTAGAGGAATTGAACTGATGGTCGGAAATACCCTTGAATGAAACCCAAATCTTTGCCACATCAGCACTTAACTGAGATATCTAACACCGTTAGAGACAAATGTATGAAATTGTAATTGAAACAAAACTTAAGGTATGAAATCTTAAGATTTTCATAGTTAAGTATTTAAGATTTTCATAGTTAAGTATGTAAACGAAAGTGACCCTATGGTTCGGGGGTTTTTTATAATTAATCCTAACCATAATAGCACTATATAATGCAAGATCGATACTGAAATATCTATCGTTTAAACAATATTCATGTGTAGTCATATATATTTGTTACCAAAACTCCAAAAGATTACATTGAAGAAAAAACAATAAGTTTTAATTCGGATACATTATACTGTTTATACTGACTCAAATACTGGTGGACTCATCTACATCGATCATTAGTTTGTCAAACTTTTGTTCGATCCATACACCTTTTAATGTTCGTGGCTGGTTTTCAAAACTGATGTTCTGCTTTTGCTAGGGGTATTACTTAGGTTGATTATAGATTTGGTGCTTCTATAAATATGTAGCTGGTGAACTTCGTAAAATGAAAGGTAAAAGTTGGGAAGGAGACCAGGGGATAGTAAATGGGAGGATCTGGTATATATCACAGCGTTTTCTTTTTCTTCCTGGAAATGATAATTGCTATAGGATTCTGTTCAAATCTGCTACTACATGCATGGTGTTAGAGTAAAAGAAAGAGGAGGGACATAAGAAAAAGAGCACTTTAGTGATCATGCAGTTAATTTCCACCACAGATATAAATTGACTTTCTCTTAGTTGCAAGAGCACTATATATTAATCTGAAACTTGAGAGCATCAAACCCTTGTGGAGCAAATTCTTTGCAAACAATTTCTGAAATATCTGAGAAAGAGGTATACATGGTCTTAATTTCATTTTTCAAAATTATATATCCAGTGCTCCTAGACAAGGCTGAGCTTTACAGGGGTCTCATCAGCTTCATTTTGACAAATCATATAATTCCTGAACTCATTCATTTGAAGTTATTCACGTAAATTATTTTTTGGACTTCTAATGAAGATGATATATATTTTGTTCATACAGAAAACCTAAATCTATACGCAGAATGACTAGTTCAGGTTGTGGAGTATTACCCTCCATAGCTATAATTTTTAGTTTGAGCAGTATTGCAACCTGGTCCCTTACTGCAAATGCATAAGCAGCTGCAGACAAAGTGCTAGGTTTCAGCAATCATGGTGATAATGGCTCTCCAAGCAGAACTGAGGACAGTGGAAAAAGATGGGCACTTCTGGTAGCTGGATCAAGGGGTTACAGTAACTACAGACATCAGGTTTAGATTTGCCCGAAACTCATTCCATATCGATATGTAACAATTAATAGTAGTTTTGTTGATATTGATTTTCTGTTTATATTTTTGTGCAGGCTGATGTATGCCATGCATACCAAATACTGAAGAGAGGCGGATTGGAAGATGAGAACATAATTGTTTTCATGTATGATGATATTGCAAGCAACCCTGAAAATCCTAGGCCTGGTGTCATTATCAACAGGCCAAATGGCACGGATGTTTATAGAGGAGTTCCAAAGGTTTCATTTTATTTACCAACTCTTGTTAGTTTTTTTACAATTTTGAATAAATGTAGTATCTATTTCATGCAGGATTATACAGGGGATAATGTTAATCCAGAAAATTTGTATGCTGCAATTCTTGGAAACAGAAGTGCTCTCAATGGAGGTAGTGGCAAGGTTCTTAATAGTGGTCCAAATGACCACATTTTCATCTATTACTCTGACCATGGAAGTCCAGGAGTACTTGGTTAGTGACTTTAATTTTTCTAAAAAGCTTGTATTCATATGAAACTTAGTATAATATGATCTCAGAGTCCCCTGCATTCTACGAAAGGTAATTTCTGGGGGCCATATATTCAGTAAAGGGAATAGGCATTCACATCTTACAATAGGAAATATCAGAGAGGTATAGATTACCTAACTAATTATGATCATGACATTTTATGTTCAGGGATGCCTGCTGGTGGGCATGTTTATGCTAAAGATCTCATAGATGTGCTGAAGAAGAAGCATGCTTCTAAAGGTTACAAAAGCATGGTAAGAATTTCTCAGCTAGCTCACTAAAGTTTTACACTTATATGGTGAAATTCAGTACTGATATTATTTATAATCTGGAGGTGCTTTACGTCGAAGCATGTGAATCTGGGAGAATTTTTGAAGGCCTCCTTCCGGACAATCTAAATATATATGCTACAACAGCATCAAATGCAGAAGAGAGTAGCTATGGAACATATTGTCCTGGTGAGGAAGATGTTCCTCCAGAATATTCTACTTGCTTGGGAGACTTGTATAGTATTTCCTGGATGGAGGATTGGTATGCAACACTTTGATTAAAAATTTCTGTTTGGTGTTCAAAACAACTACCTTAATCATCTAATGACTATACTGTTCACATACTAATAACTTTGTTGTTGGGGTGCTTTCTGGAATTTTCTCACTGGGAGCAGCGACAAGCAAGATTTGCATAAAGAAACTTTAGGGAAGCAATATGAAATTGTAGAGCCTTGAAACTTCCTTATCCTTCTTATTAGTGATATGTTTAAAGCATGTCATGTCAATACATATTTGACTGATATCATGTCGACCAAATAACAGGTTCGAAGAAGAACAAATACATCTCATGTTATGCAGTATGGAGATATGAGTCATAGACATGAGTTCCTCTCTACTTACATGGGGGAAGCTCATACAATTAAGGATAGCCATACTTCACCATCAATCTCATCAGTTAATATTAGCCAAAGTGACGCTGACCTCCTCCATTTCCAGTACAAGGTAAGAAATCTCATAAATGATGATCAGTTTAGACTATAGGAGAATCAAGATAAATAGAAGCTAGAAAGCAAGAGATCCATAAACACACAAACACACAAGGCCTCTCATGATAATTTTAATCCTGGATCTATAAGGGCTTTCTCTTTATGCTTCAGTTCCAAAGAGCTCCAGCCGGCTCTCATCAGAAACTGGAAGCACAGAAGCAGCTGCATGCTGAAATTGCTCAAAGAAAACAAGAGGACTATAAAATAAATCAAATAGGGGAGCTTTCGTTTGGAAACCAGAAGAGCTCACAAGTATTGATGAATGTCAGGCCTTCAGGGCAACCACTAGTCGATGACTGGGACCGCCTCAAGATGTTTGTAAGTCTAGAAATCATTTTTTGCACAGATTGTTCATTTGTTATAAGTACAAAAATTATATGTTTAAATTATGGCTTGAGTTTCTTATCCATGAAGGTGAGGACTTATGAGAACTTCTGTGGAATTCTGTCAACATATGGAATAAAATACACACAGGCTATAGCCAACATCTGCAATGCTGGGGTTATTAAAGAGAAAATGGTTGCAGTCAAACTTGTTCTAAAACACCCCAACTCTAGTTATGGTTCTTCATGAAATGGACGAATAGTTCATCATGCATAACTGTTGTGATGAGTTTGTTGTACATGGATGAAGTGACAAAGGTCTTGGTATGCAACTTGGTATGCAAATAAAGATTAACAAACAAATTATCTTCCAAAGCAGATTCGCCTTCTGTGCCTCATGAATCAGTACAATACTCACATTTCATCTGCAACAACTGAGTCTCATATGTTCAACAATTGGTACTCTATCACAACTAGTGAAACTACAGCTAGAGGGTCAATTTACTAATAACAGAATATTCAAATTAATAAAACTAATTTTAGAATCACTGACAATAATCACCTAAGCCTCCTCCTCTTAGAAGTTCTGGTTTTCCTGCGAACACTTGTCACCTTGCCGATTTTCACATGTCTCGAGCTTTTTAGCCTTTGAGACCTGCCCATAACACGAACATACATACTTCTAGTCTTTAACCTTACATGCCGATGATGGTGACTTCGACTGCCATGCCTACTCGAAAGGTGAACAGACCTCTGCACCCTATCTCTTCTTCTCCTGCTAAGTGACTTTCGCTTTCTACTAACATTAAGATTATGATAATCGTCCCATAAATCATTATCCCCACTTGAACTGTAGCCTTCTTCAATGTCTTGAAATTGGCGGTGGCGGAGATGGCGCCTGCGACGACGGTTTACCCTCTTAGTGTTGCTCAACTTGTACCACAAGAAACAACAAATATCTTGCAGTGCAAACCAATATGTCTCACATGCAGCCCAACACATCTTACAGAGGCTTTTTCCAATGCATTGGAAGATCCCCAACTTGAATACTAAATAAAAGAAAAGTAATGCTGCAAAGAAGAACATATATTAAGAAACAAATCAACCATTCTCCAAATGAAGCTAATATCAGTTACACTTCCAAGGCCAATCAAAAGAAGCAAAACATCAAAGTGAATAAGAAGACAAAACTAAGGAGCAGAAAATTACTTATGTAGCAAAGGACCAGGATCATTAGCAGTTTCAACAGATTGGTCACGCATAAATGCTCAATGAAACAAACCATATCCCAAGGTCCCGAACACTCCCTGCAGAATCATACTACTATTAGTATGTGAAAGGTGGAAACGAAAAGTTTTATATAAATAGTGATGGAAAATTTCATCAGTGCATCAATACAACAAACTAATGGAGATGAATCTAATTGAACATATATGTGCTAAACTAGGACAGCACAACATGCCATCACATCATCTCTAGTCAAATATGAATATATGAAAGCAAATTTCATACCAACGGCAATGTCACTTAAAAATGGAGCCAAATATGAGTTGTATTCAAATGAAAAACTAATCTGAGACAACATGCATTGGATCAAGCATTGGTGTATAAATTAAGAAGTAAAACTTACTGGCATGATCCATCAAACATAGTCTTAAATGGAGCCAAAAGTGTTTTTTCAAGCAGGTCGCCGATCCCATCCGTAGCTTTACTGATGACAGCCCCCATTGCAAGATGAAGTTCTTAAAACTATGTTTACTGCTGCTAACTCCGTCCCAACTCCCAATTGCAGAAGAGGTGCAAGTTTCTCCCGTGTTTATATTGAGGGGCTACGTTTGTAAGCAATATACTACATGGTCAGACATGAAATACCAAACTCAGATGCCAATGTTTATGTTGTTGTATGCAGAGGGATTTGAAAGATAAAAAACATGAAACTAATAGCCAATCTTGGTTAGAGAAAGTAATATAGTGCATATGAAGTTATGAACTAGGTTATATAAAACCCTTATGCAAAAAGAAACCATGATTCATGATTCAAGGCACTCGAGTCATTCAAAAGCGATAACCATGTAGTTGATCAGACCAATCAAATAAGCCTTTTAGTCACAACACAAGATTTTCTATGATATGATCATCTGAGTTCAAGTTGTACAGTTTCTCTTTGCTTCATTCATGAATCTGATAAACGAGAAGGAAGGAGAAAATCTGTGTGTGTTTACCCTAATGCATTATGAAGGAAAAATGGAACAAAATCATGGAACTGACCTGAGAATCCTGAAACATTTGAATGGTGAGAAAGAATGAAAAACGGTTATGGCTGAAACTCGGCTTGAGAAAGTCTTAGGTGGTGCCTCATGCGACAGCCCAGTCATGAATCGGCACGTGGCATTTTTTTTCAACTTATCTTGTTGTAACCAGAACAAGAAGAACGAAACCGGAGTTGTTTTTCTCCGATCAACTGCTGTCCTCTCTCCCTTTGCCTCTGAGCAATAATCCCATCCTAAGCTCCCCTCTCTCTGCTGACCTCTCTCTTAGACTCCTTTACCACCCAATTCCACCCACTCTCCGACGCCCTACTCGGCCACGCGTGACGGCAAAACCACTCGCACTCTCACCACCTGCTTCGAAAACCTCAAACTCCCCCACCATCTAGACCGGCGGCGCTAGGAGGTTTGGATCGGTGAAAGGGTTTTTTGGCAGTGGGTTGCACGATTTGGTGGATCTGAGGCGAGATTTTTCGGGCTCGGCGGCGACGGGTTGTTTTGGGATTGGAGCGGCATGGCTTGTGGTGCTCGGCGGGGGCGGGAGGGTCTTGGCGACGACGACTGGGAGAGGGAGAGGACATGGTTTGGTCAGGTGTGATCGGAGGAAAACAACTCCGATTTCGTTCTTCTTTTTCTGGTTACAGCAAGGTGAGTTGGAAAAAAAAATTCATGAGTGGGCTTACGGGTCGGTTGGGTTTGCTCTCACCCCAATTTTTTTCTTTTTTCTTTTTTTTCTTCCTCAGTGCGTGTTGACATGGATTACAATTTATTAGTGGTTTTTATGGATTACAACTTTCCATCATCAAAATGTGGTTGGATAGTTAACAAAAAGGAGTAGGAATCTAAAAAACTTGTCTTGTTTATCAATTATGATATCTCAATGTTGTTATTCCTTCATCCCATACGTGTTCTATAACTTCTATGTATACATCAACCTCTCTATATTTCTCTCATAACGAAGTGGTTGCCAAAGATACACAAAATGCTATTGTATTACACTAGATGATGCCCGCGCGTTGCCGCGGTTTGCAACGACGGATGTTCCCTACCGTAAATGCTTTTGTTTGGATCAATTTTGCTGTTGAATGTCTACAATGATGCTTTTTGCATGTAAACATAGGTATAGTGTTCTTCTAGCAATACTATTAAAGTTTCAATTTAAGAAAATGGTGAATGAGTTTATTTACCACATGACACCAATAATAATTCATTTATTATGGAAAGATTAAGCAAAACTGAAATGCATGAGAAACTGAACATAGATATAGTAATGTTACTAATATACATAATGTATTAAACAAAAGCAGTAGTACAATACATGTCCCTCCATCAACAACTTTGTATCCCATGTATCAGAATAATTGAGGGTAACAAAAATAGGTTACATGTATTATCAGTTTTCTAAACAAAATGCTTCCTATTGCCAGACAATGATATACTGCATTTGTACTTAGAAGCAACCTTGGCTAACCTGTTAGCATCCAAAAAACAAACATACATATGGGCATAAAACAAACATACATATGGGCATTGCTGATGAGCTGAAAACACAAAAGGACCACATGATATCTACTCCATCTACTCAAAAATCACATTTCTTTTTTCCTTTGTCAAATAGGTATCAATT